>NC_056068.1:66783753-66928587 GCF_016772045.2 Ovis aries | reverse complement strand
CCATGGACTGCAGCATGTCATGCTTCCTGTCCTTCACTACCTCTTGGAGTTTGATCAAACTCAAGTCCATAGAATTGGTGATGCCATTCAACCATCTCATCCTCTGTCACCCCTTTCTCTCCTGCCCTCAATCTTTCCCAGCATCAGAGTATTTTCAAGTGAGTCAGCTCTTCACATCAGGTGGTCAAAGTATTAAAGTTTCAGCATCAGTCTTTCCAAAGAATATTCAGGGTTCATTTCCTTTAGGATTGGCTGGTTTGATCTCCTTGCTCTCCAAGGGACTCTCAAGACTTCTCCAGCACAATAGTTCAAAAGCATCAATTCTTCAGTGCTCAGCTTTCTTTATGGTCCAACTCTCCCATCTGTGCATGACTACTGGAAAAACCATAGCTTTAACTATAGGGACCTTTGTCAGCAGAGTGAAGTCTCTGCTTTTTATTGTGCTGTCTAGGTGTGTCATAACTTTTCTTCCAAGGAGAAAGCATCTTTTAATTTCATGGCTACAGTTACCATCTGCAATAATTTTGCATAAGAAGAAAATCACATCTTTCCACTTTTCCCCATCTATTTGCCATGAAGTGATGGAACTGGATGCCATGATCTTCATTTTTTACATGCAGAGTTTTAGGCCAGATTTTCACTCTCCTCTTTCACTTTCATCAAGAGGCTCTTTAGTTCCTCTTAAGTTTCTGCCATTAGAGTGATATCATCTGCTTATTTGAGGTTGTTGATATTTCTCCCAGCAGTCTTGATTCCAGCTCATGCTTCATCCAGCCAGGTATTTTGCACAATGTACTCTGCATATAAGTTAAATAAGCAACATGACAATACACAGCTTTGACCTACTCATTTCCCAGTTAGGAATTAGTGCACTGTTCCATGTCTGGTTCTTACTATTGTTTCTTGACCTGCATACAGGTTTCTCAGGAGGCAGGTAAGGTGGTCTGGTATTGCCATCTCTTGAAAAATTCTCCATTTTATTGTTATCAACACAATGAAGCAGAAGTAGATGTTATTTTTGGAATTCCTTGGTTTTGTTTTTGATACAACAGATGCTGGCAATTTGATCTCTGGTTCCTCTGCCTTTCTAAATCCATCTTATTTGTACATCTGTAAGTTCTCAGTTCACGTACTGTTTAAGCCTACCTTGAAGGACCTGGAGCTTTATCTTGTGTGCATGTGAAATGGGCACAACTGTACGGTAGTTTGAGCCTTCTTTGACATTGCCCCTTCTTTGGAATTGAAATTAAAATTAATCTTTTCCAGTCCTGTGGCCATTGCTGAGTCTTCCAAATGTGCTGGCATATTGAGGGCAGCACTTTCACAGCATCATCTTTTAGGATTTGAAATAGCTCAGTTGAAATTCCATCACCTCCACTAGCTTTAGTATGTAAATAAATGTCTCAAGTCAATAATTTTCCCTTTTAAAGTTAGAATCTCTAGAGAAGAAACAAAACTGAGAACCGATTTGTAGTCCATAGTAATGAAGACAGTGTGGTATTAGTGAAAAAAACAGGCAAATAGATCATTTCAACAGAACAAGCCCAGAAACACATAAATATAGTCAACTAATGTTTGACAAAGGAGCAAAGCCAACACAACAAAGAAAAGTCTTTTAACAAATAATGTTGGAATAATGATGTTTCTACATGCAAAAAAATAAAAGATCCAGACACAGACCTAACACCTAAAAATTAACTCAAAATGGATCACAGACCTAACTGTAAAATACAAAACTATAGAACACTTAGAAGATACACGGGGAAAAACCTAAATGAACTTGGGTATTGGTGAAGACTTTAGATACAATATCAAAGGCACAGTCCATGAAAGAAAGAAATGGCAAGATGAACTTCAATACGTTCAAATTTTCTTTGCGAAAGACACTACCAAGAAAATGAGAAGACAAGACTGGGTAGACATCTGATAAAGACTGTGATATATTTTGCCAAAATATGCAAAAACTCTCTAAACTCATTAGTATGAAAACAATCCAGTTAAGAAATGGATCAGACACTTTGATGGATACTTTACCCAAGAGGTTGTAAAGATGGCACATAATCATACATGAAGATGATTCATGTATGATTCATGTGCAAAATCATATGTCATTAGAACATTCAAATTCCAAAATCAGCAACAGCATCCAGGTACCACAACACACTTAATATGGCCACAATCCAGAACACTGACAACATTAAATGCTGCCAAGGATAAGAATGTGGAATAACAGAAATATTCTCATTCATTGCTGGTGGGAATGCAAAATGGTGCAGCTACTTTCGAAGACAGTTTGACAGTTTCACACAACTAAACACGTACCATAATAATCAAGCAATTGTGTTCCTTGGTATTTGAACTGAAAATATACATCCACAGGAATACATGCACAACGATGTGGATAACAGCTTGATCATGGTTGCCAAAATGGGGGAGCAACCAAGATGTCCTTCAGTAGATGAATGGATAAACTGTAATGCATTCAAACGATGAAGTATTATTCAGTGCTGAAGAAAAAAAAGAGCTATGAAGCCATAAAAGGACATAGCAGAAACTTAAATGCATATTACTAAGTGAAAGAAGCCAATCTGAAAAGGCTATACATTAATATGATTCCAACCATATGACATTCTCAAAAGGTAACAGCTATGGAGCCAGTAAAAAGATCAGAGGCCTTTGGGGTTAGGAGGGAGGGAGGAATGAACAGATGAGCAGAGAAGGTCTTTAGGGCAATGAAACTATTCCTTTCAATATTATAATAGTGGCTACATACCATCATACTTTCGTCAGAATCCATGGAATGCAGAACACAAGCAGTGAAGTTTAATGCACACCATGGCCTTTGAGTGATGATGATGATGAGCTCATTTAGGTTCATCAGTTGGAATTAAGGTTCTGCTCCAGTGTCAGATACAAATAGTGGGGGAGGCCAAACATGTGGGCAAAGGGTATTAAAAAAATCTAATTTCTACTCAATTTTGCTATGAATGTAAAACTAGTATTAGTCACTCAGTCATGTCTGACTCTGCAACTCCATGAACCATAGCATGTCTTCTGGTCCATGGAATTCTCCAGGCAAGAACTCTGGAGTGGGTAGCCATTCCCTTCTCCAATTGATCTTCCCAACCCAGGGGTCAAACCCACATCTCCTGTATTGCAAGTGGATTCTTTACCATCTCAGCCACCAGGGAAACTCCTCTAAAAATAAAATCTATTAAAAATGAAATGAGTCAGCATAAAGAAGATAATATACATTTAAGTTGGAAATAGTTACACAGAAAAATATCAGTGAAACCAAAAGCTACTTTGTCAAGAATATTATGCAAATTGACAAACCTCTACCCAAATTAACCAGGAAAAAAGAGAAAAGACAAAAAAAAAATTGGGAAGTTTAGCTTTACACCACTTTACTTCTCTGCAAGACCTACATTAGCAATGTGAACAAACATTTTGCCAAAGAAGATATACGGATAACAAATAAGAACAGAAAATGTAGCTTAACTTCATTACTCATTAGGGAAATGAAATTAAAATCATTATGTCTAAAATTAAGAATTAAAATATTAAGAACAAATTTTGTATAGCAACAGGAACTCTCAACAGTGCTGGTGGGTTTGTAAAATGGTACAACTATAAAGTTAAATTTACACCTACCACAGGACCCTGACACTATTTCCAGATATTTACCCAAGAGAAATAAAGGCATATGTATATAGGAGGATTTATATGTGAATGTTCATAGCCAGAAAGTAGAGAGAAACCTGGTATAAGCTGAATTGTGTTCCTTAAAAATTCATGTGTAATAGTTCTAACCACCCAAATGTCCAACTTGATCTACTGGGGAAAAATAAAAAAAAAAAACTCTTGTCTTCTTGCACATATGTAACTAGAAAAACCTTATTTGCCTTAAGATCAAGTAGAAAAGTTTAAGTTTGAAAAGATAGCTGACCTTATTTTCTGTTTCTGCTCATTTTTTCCAACAACCCTAAATGGTGTAAAAGGCAATGCATTTTAATACAGTGAAAAGATGGTTACAGAGTAGGAGAAAATGGAAAGAACTATTCTTGAATTGTCAGAACTAGTTAGAAAGCAAAAAATAAATAAATGAAAGTTATAAAAATGTATCCAGGTTGATCCCTCCAGAGAGCTCATTTTCCTTTGCAAATATTATATGAATGCCTTCAAATTACCTGATGCCAATGAATCTTCTTCTAGAATGTTATTACAAATAATAGCCATACCACCCTGCTCACCTGCTTTCTCATCCATATTTACTGAGTTTCACACTGTTTCAAACTGGCTTGCTATTGATTTTGATATGGCCACATGAGTCAACATAAAGCTCCAAATTGATACAAACAATTATATTAACAATACTTTCAGTGTAGTACAATGCATACATTTAAACTATTTGGGAACCTGTAATTTATGTTTGACCAAATCAGAAGATCCTTATTATCAGATAATCCAGATTGTTGGAATATGCCAATTTAGTAAAATCTTTGTATGTCTTCTGGATGAAATTCTGATTAGTTATCAGAATGGCTATATGATGGAATTTGCAACACTGAAGAAAACTGAGATTAAAAACTTTCAATATCTGTTCCCAATTAACCTTCCACTATTATTTCTCTGCTCCCACTTTTCATATACAGCATCGGCATTGGATGCCCTGAAAAAGTCATGTTTTGTATCTTGGAAAGCACTCTTGTGTCTCTCTGGTATGCCCCTCCCATTAATCCTTTTCTAGTTCATACTGTCTTATCTTTCAAATTAAGGTTTAAATATCACATTTTTTTTAGAGATTTCTAAATCTCTCACACCATTCTACCTGGACAGAGTTAATCACTCATCCATATCCACTCCCATGAATGCATTAAGGAATTTAAATTCAATACATATTGCCAGGGTCCAGCCCCGGTGGATCCAGGGTAATTCGAAGTGGGGACAGAGTCAGCGTCCTAGGAATTAATTGCTTAATTAAAGATATAGAAGGAGATTAGAAAGAAATAGTGTAGTAGGAAATATTAGTGGAGAAAAAGAGGCTGAATAACTTGGTTTATGTGAGATACCAATAAAATTCCAAGACAAGGAATTTGCACCATCTACGTTGGGCCACCGGCGCCACTTGAGTATCGGAAGGTGCCCCTCCTTGGGCTCCTTCTCACGTGGAACTTAAAAGCCAGGGCAAGTAAGTAGACATGGCGAGCACCCACACTACAGATGGGAATTCAGCCAGAAAAACGGGAAGCAAGAAAGAAATGACACGGGGGAATCAGTCTTTCCAGAAACTGATCCCATTTCTCTATTTTTTAGGTTTGCTTATATACCTTTTTTTACACATAGAAACAAATGGAAATTTTAAAGTCACGTGGGGGTCAGCAGTCCTGACCTTTATCAAAATCAGGTGCTTCTCATAAATGTATAAAAAAAGGTCTTAGGGGTTTTACATCATCTTATGACCATGAGGCCTGCTGACATTTTATGACCCTTTCTTTCTGATAACCAAAAAACTTATTTTTTCCAAGGATGTTTTTTCTTAAACCAGGCACCATCCTCTGAGGTACCAGATGAAGTTGCATTCCTATAGGGTGAGGGTGTAGTGGGTTACAACTAGGAAAGGAATTTATTTAACCTAAGGTTAACATGATTAATCTAAAAGGTTAATACTTATTTCTCCTATATGCTAGTTATATTCATTATAGGGGCAGGGAATATGGAGATTTAGCAGCAAACATCAGCCCAACAAATGAAAACCCTTCATCAATGTTCCCCTTAAGATCTATTTAGTTTTAAGATAGTGATAAAGTTACATTTTTACATAGCAAGGACACAGTGACTTATAACAAAGTACAGTGATCTATAACAAAAGAGAAAATTCATTAACTCAAAAAGTCTAGTATTGCTAACATCAAAAACTACTATATTTCCTTTTCTATATTCCAAATACATTGATCAATATATTCCCAGGTGCCTAAGGATATGGAGGCCTGGCAGCAATCATTGTCTCAACAATGAGAAAAGCCCTATGCTAATTAAGACTTTCAAAATACTCCAGACTCTCTGTGCTGTTTATGGTTGAGAGTTTGTCACACAAGCTAGTCTGTCAGCAGAGAGTTTTGACCTGAGACACCCTTGTCAGACCCAGGGCAGGGAATTAGCAGCAATTATTGGCACAACAAATGAAAAACCCTTCACCAATATAATTCCTAACCAACCCACTATACCGATAATTTCTAACTTCCCAAAAGAATCTGCCTTTAGTAAGTGTAGAACATCTTGTGCCTCTCACGGTTGGGAGGCTGCAAACAATCACTTGTGGCCGGAGGAACCTGTACAGGCAGGCTAGATAACCTTCAGAGGAGTTCGTAAGTTGAAACACTCTTGTCTCTCCCAGGAATTTTTATTGACTTGGAGTTGTAAGTTAACTCCTTCTCTCAGAGAGGTAATGGGGGTCAGCCCCCCATAAAGTCAGAGGCATAGGTGAGAGCATGAAACAGTAAAGTAGGTAGACTCTGGTTTTGGGGGTAGATGCTCGGGAACAGAGGGTTTCCTGAGGCTCGATCCGCCTTTGCATATGCCGAAGCCTCCTTCCTCATGACCTTTGCCATGGGCGGAGTTCCTCACACTGGCTCCTGGCAACATATCATTTAATGAGAGGCTATTTTATATCAGGAATTTTATTGTTTTAGCCATACATATGCATTTTCTCAGTACAAGACTGAAAGATTATAAAGACTGAGGAGCATACCATTCTTTTTTGTATTCACGACACTTAGCACAGGGTCTGGGATTTAGTATCAATAAATGCTTACTGAATTAATTCATTTATATGACCTTTGTAACATTGCCATTCTGGAGTGTGTACATCATTTACACAGATAGTTTATGAGTCTAATTACCAGGCTTCTCTGTCATATCCCTTAGTTATAATAATTAGCTTTCATTTTAACAGGTTATCACATGGAATTTCTAAAAGAACATGTATTCTTCAAGGGGAGAGAAGATGAATACAGGACATTTCCTGTATAGTATAAGAAATTTGATCTCTACTCGTAGGTAGTTTCACAAGTCTTCCATTACCTTTTAAGAAGCAGTCAGCTTACAAAGGATCATTATAGCATATTGGCTTAGAATACAAAGTTGAAGACAGAGAAAGATGTACTCCAATTACAGTTCCATGACTATGTTGTACGTCTTTGTTGTGGAAACACTTTTGTGAGTTATTTCAGCTGTCTCAACTTAAGTTCACATGTTACAAAAAAAGACAAGATGTTGTTTATTAATGAGCATTAAATTATGTACATGAACTACTAGGAGAGAAGTTGCATGTACTGAGTACTCAAATACCTTTAAAGAAATGATGCATTCACCACCACCACCTACCCAGCACAAAGCTGAGAGCATTAATGAGATCTAACAAAATAAATATATATATATACCTATGCATATTATTTTTAAAATTTTAAGAAATATACAGTGTAGATAGAGAACTACAACCTGCTCATCGAAAACTATTAAATAAAAATATGACACAGTAATAAAAATATACTTAAGTATAAAATGCATTGCCTGATTCAGAAAGTGGTATTATGGTAGCTCAGAGAAACCAGTGAAAACTGTGAATTATAGAAATCTTGCCTTTCAATGGGAGGTAGTTCAAAAGAATGGTAGATGAGAGTTGACCCACTCCAGGGATATGGCATAGACACAGAAACATAGGTTAGATCTATTGAGAGATGATCTCAAAATAAAATATCTCATGCCTTTTTTTTTTCCTTTGTCTGGATTTACTGGCAATTTTGCGGTTTTAAGCACATTAGACCAACCACATTTGGGAAGTGCCTTTGTTGTGTTGGCTGAAGTCCTAGCAAAGGATGTAGGTAAATATCACTGCAACCAACTTCAAAAGTATTTACTAGCTACAGTCTCAAAGAGTCATTTATTATTTCTTGATGTAAGGTCACTGATTTTGAGCCATGTTATGATAGTCTTCCTAAAAGAAACTCCAAGTACTACTTAATATAAAAGAAGATAAATAGACCAAAATTATTTTCATATTTTCTCAAATTGTGATTCATTGATCCAAAAGGAATTGAGGTTGGTGATGCACAAAAGTGTTTGCTGTGTTTATCATTAGATATTCAATATAATATTCAAACCACTCAGAATTTTCTGCATATATTTCTAAGAACAGTTATGAAGTCCATGGGTAAGCTAAAGAAAATCATACTGGGATGAAAGAGAGAGCACTGATTCAACTTGACCTGATACTACATGTGAATTTTAATTTTACTGATTTCCACCAAATACAAATACTCAAGGAAATATTACCATCCAGATTTGGTTTGACAAAGAAGTTTGGAATATCAATTTATATATTTCTCCTTTTATCTCCTTTTATCATTTCCCACTCTTCTTCAAGTAGTTTTCTATCTACCTGCTAGCTTGCTTCAGAGGACTGGTAGGAAAAGTGACATTAAACATACATATACCCCTTCTTGGCTATTGTTTCTAAAAGCCAAGACCATTATGAAGAGCATTGCTCCATGCACTGAGATGTTTAAGGATAAACACAGGCACACAGAAGAACAAGAACAGAACAATAAATATTATATTATTCCAGGACAATGACCTCAAGAGGGATCCCAACCTTAGAGAGCTGTGTGATGAATACAAGGTAAGCAAATTCAAGGCACTGGGATTCCTGGGCTCACTGTGTCCCATGAGTGGTTCAAAAGCAGTAGATCCAGTGGATCTGAGGACAAACATGAACTGGGGCAATAAAAGGGCCTCTCCAAGGATTCAAAGTTATTTATTTACTTCCAGAGTGTTGGAGCTCGGTTGAACCCTCCCAAGTCCAATAATAGGAAGACTCAGGGTCAAAATTAAATGATAAAAAATTTAAAGAGATATACTTTTGTGACCTGTGTGGACCACAACAAACTCTGGAAAATTCTGAAAGAGATGTGAATACCAGACCACCTGACCTGCCTCTTGAGAAATCTGTATGCAGGTCAGGAAGCAACAGTTAGAACTGGACATGAAACAATAGACTGGTTCAAATAGGGAAAGGAATACTTCAAAGCTGTATATTGTCACTCTGCTTATTTAATTTATATGCAGAATACATCATGAGAAATGCTAGGCTGGAAGAAGCACAAGCTGGAATCAAGATTGCCAGGAGAAATATCAATAACCTCAGATATGCAGATGACACCACCCTTATGGCAGAAAGTGAAGAACTAAAGAGCCTTTTGATGAAAGTGAAAGAGGAGAGTGAAAAAGTTGGCTTAAAGCTCAACATTCAAAAAATGAAGATCATGGGATCTGGTTCCATCACTTCATGGCAACTAGATGGGGAAACAGTGGAAACAGTGAGAGACTTTTTTGGGGGGCTTGGGGCGCGGCTCCAAAATGACTACAGATGGTGACTGCAGCCATGAAATTAAAAAATGCTTGCTCCTTGGAAGAAAAGCTATGACCAACCTAGACAGCATATTAAAAAGCAGAGACATTACTTTATCAACAAAGGTCCGTCTAGTCAAAGCTACGGTTTTTCCAGTTGTCATGTATGAATGTGAGAGTTGAGCTATAAAGAAAGCTGAGCGCCGAAGAATTGATGCTTTTGAACTGTGGTGTTTGAGAAGACTCTTGAGAGTCCCTTGGACTGCAAGGAGATCCAACCAGTCCATCCTAAAGGAAATCAGTCCTGAATATTCATTGGAAGGATTGATGTTGAAGCTGAAACTCCAATACTTTGGCCACCTGATGTGAAGAACTGACTCATTTGAAAAGACCCTGATGCTGGGAAAGATTGAAGCCAGGAGGAGAAGGGGATTACAGAAGATGAGATGGTTGGATGGCATCACTTACTCGATGGCCATGAGTTTGAATAAACTCCTGGGGTTGACTATGGACAGGAGGCCTGGTGTGCTGCAGTTCATGGGGCTGCAAAGAATCAGATAAGACTGAGCGACTGAGCTGACTTTTGTGAACTCCACTTCAATGTGCTATGCGTGGGCTGCCTCCCTTGGTGGTCTTGATGCACCCTCACAATAAAAGGTTTTAGCATCTTCATGGTTTTTTCATGGAAAGCCTAAGGACACTGAAGTTCTGTCATTCTAGCTGGAAAAATGAAATGGAAGTAGTGCCTACTTACCAAGAATAGATTTAATTTCTAAATTTCCACTTAAAGAATTCAAAAGGGACTTTTTTCACAAATTTGATAGGCTGAGTCTGACAGTAGACTATACAATTTAGGTATTTTTCAAAGATAACTGTGAACCCTGCAGTTAATGAGTATATACAGTTGATCCCTGAAAAGGAGTAGAGATAGTGATACTCACAGCAGTCAAAAATCTGTGCATAATATTCAGCAGGATATTGAAAACTATCCACGTACAAGTGGATCCATGTAGTTCAAATCTATATTGTTCAAGACTCCATTGTAGTTTGAAAGTACAAATGCCATTGTATGTAGGAGCAGGGTAAATATGTGTGAGGCAGTTGTAAACATTTCCTGACAACTGGGCCAGGAACTGTGTTGTAGATTTTGGCAAATGAATCGCTACAACCATTTCAACCCCTGTTAAGAATGCTCTTCTCCCAGTTACTGTTGTGAAATGAAATATTCTCTGCTCTGTACTACCAGTAAACAAGCCTTTTCCAAATGCAAATTTCTCACCCCAGGTGAAACAAAGACATCTATTTGGAAGCCATCAGCTACATGAGGAGCCCGGGTGGGAGAGCGGGGCGTGGGGATGTGAAAGGCAGCATCTACCACATTCACCATCTCTTTAGCATCTACCACATTCACCATCTCTTACTGTAAACAAAGAATTAGTACATGAACAATAAATAAAGAAGGATTGCCCCAGATATCCAGATGCATATGAAAGAAATTATTTTAGCAAGACTGGATGCTTGCACCTTCCCATACATAGAAGATCTTTAAATCTCTTCATGTGAGAGATTTAGTTTTCTCTTAATTAATAGTTTTCAATATTCACACTACCTGCCCACTTGCTGCAAACTTGTATATAGCCTGGTTCCTCCCCTGCCTCTTCAGAGTAAGCAGTCTTGGGGTTACCTGAGATACTGTCTTCCTAACATTCCCACTGAATAAAACCTAACTCTCAAAATAGGTTGCAGGGATTTTTTTTTTTTAGTCGACACTGGCAAAGTACTTTCTTCATGTTATTACAGAAATGCCACTTTTCAGTAAGGTCTTCTCTTGCTCCCTTATCTAAAATTGCTACTTCCTGATTCCTCGTATCCCTCTCCTTATTCCTTTCTCCTTCTTACCACTATCTAACATACTGTATATTTCATCCATCTTGTTTACTATGTATATTATGCTTCTGGAGTTAGGGATTTAGACTCCTTTATATACACCTGTGTCCTCAACCCAACAGCCATGCTTCATTCATGATAAAAGCTGCATAAGTGTTCGCTGGAAAATGGATTAATATTTGAATGACTCCCTGAAATAATGGCAGCTATTTATCCTCATTTTGCCAGATGAGGAAATCGTGGCTAATACAGATTCAGTAATCTACCCAAAGTGACACAATGAACTGAAATTTGAATATAGATTTATCTGGCTCCAGTGCTTCTGTGCTTTTCACTATAATAGTCTTTTTCATTTACTTAAAATAAAGTCATTTGAGTATGCATCTATATATCAAATAAGAGGCTAAAAAACAGGAGATAAATACATGACTGAGACACTGATTCCTTTCCTTTTGTTGTGATGCGCAGCATGTGGATCTTAGCTCCTTGACCAGGGATCCAACCTGCACCCTCTGCAGAGGAAGCATGGAATCTTAACTACTGGACCACCAGTGAAGCCCCAAGACACCACCTACTGAAAGACACAGGGTGAAGACAAGGAAATTTCAATAAAGAAGCAAGTATATTCTGGCTTTCAATAAGTGAAGTACTTACTGAAGTAAGTAAAGAAATTCTTAAGCTAAAATTCTTAAGGTGGTTGTGGAAAGCTCCTTAGTAGAAATGACATTTGAAGAATGAAAAATGAATAAGAGAAAGGAAAAATAGAAATGTTAAACAGAATATGAAGAAGTTGAAGAGCAGGCATAAGATCAAGCACTGAGGAAGGCTAGTTCATAGACTATTCCATGACCATAACTCCATGAGGGGCTTCCCAGGTGGCGCTAGTGGTAAAGAACCTGCCTGCTAATGCAGGGTAGATGCAAGAGATGCAGGTTTGATCCCTGGGTCAGGAAGATCCCCTGGAGGAAGACCAAGCAACCCACTCCAGTATTCTTGCGTGGAGAATCCCATGGACAGAGGAACCTGGCAGACTCCAGTCCGTGGCGTCGCACAGAGTCAGACACAACTAAAGCAACTTAGCATGAACGCACTCATAATCCCATGAACAGCTTAGTGGAGCTCAAAGTGTTAGTCACTCTGTCATGACCATGACCAGTTCTTTGCAACTGCCAGGCTCCTCTGTCCATGGAATTCTCCAGGCAAGAATACTGGAGTGGATTGCCATTCCCTTTTCAAGGGATCTTCCCAAACTAGGATTGAACCCAGGTCTCCCGCATTGCAGGCAGATTCTTTACCATCTGAGCCACCAGGGAAGCTCAGAGTGGTAAAACTGGTAGACAAAGAAAAATAATGTCCACTAATTAAGCTATGAGACAAACGGGAGCTAGGTCATAAAAATTTTGCTAGAGGGAACTCATTTAATAGGACAAAGACTTAAAAAGAAACATGGCAACTTCTTTGCTTTGTTGCTGCTTTAATAATTATTCAAACCTTCCACATTTGAAACGTTGACCCTCCCCTACCAAATATTTTTAACTCTCAATCTCCTTCATGGTTAATTACCCAAGTTGGGACTCACTTATTGCATTTCACAGAATGGACTCCTCGCCAACAATCTCTGTCGAGGAGTCTACTTTCCTCATGAAAAAAAAAAAAAAGCTTTGCTGAGGTACAGTAGTTATATGTTGTAGCATCACAAAAATTGCCACAAACTTTATAGCATAAAAAGCACACATTTATCACCTCAGAGGGGTTTGGTGTCCAGACAAGTTTCACCTGAGTCATCAGCTTAGGGTATTGCAGTCAAGCTGCTGATCATGATCACGATTTTGTCTAGGTTCCATTGGGGAAGAATCTGCTAACTCATTTGGTTGTGGGCAGAATTCATTTCCTTGAAAGTTGCTGTATGGAGGATTTCAGCTTCTTCCTGAAAGGCAAAGCTAACCCTCAGCTCCTGGCCTTGAGGCTGTTTCCGTATGGCAGCCCACATGGAAGCTCACTTTTTCAAAGCCAGCAAAGGAGAGAAGGTTTTCCTGTAGGACGAGCAATGCAACTTTACGTATTGTAATCACACATATGCAATCACGTGCAACCCATCACCTTTGCTGTATGCTATTGCTTAGTAGCCAGTCACAGGTCTAGCATACACTCAACAAGAGAAAAATACACAAGGCATGACTATGAGGAGGCAGGGATCTTGAGGACCACCAAAGAGTGTGTCTGCCTTATAAGGTTTCCCTGATGAATTTCACTGTGAGGATTTGCTAGTTATCTCCCTTCACTGAAATGAGCACAGGAAAGGTTGCACCTGCCTTAGCTCAGGTTGCTATAACAAATTACCGTAGACTGCCTGGCTTAAGCAACTTTTATATCTCACAGTTCTGGAGGCTAGAAATCTAAGATCAGGCCCTGGTTGGTAGATCTGGTGCCCAGTGAGGACACTCTTTCTCATTTTCAGATGGCCATCTTTTCACTGTATCCTTACATGGTGGAGAGAAGAGAGAGAAGGCAAGCACGCTCATATTTCTATTTATAAGGGCACTAATCCTGCTCTTGAGGACTACACACACATGACCTAATTATCTCCCAAAGGCCAAACCTCCTAATATCATCTCACTGGGGGTTAGGACTTCAACATAACAGTTTGGAGGAAGTGGAGGAAGAACACAAGCCTGTAGTCCATACACCGCCATACAGTGAACCAGCTGTTTCAGAAATTCAGTAGTAAATCTCTGGGCAAAATTCACAATGCCTCATCCCCACATACAGCTGAGCCTAATATATTTGAACAACTTCTAGAGACGACATTAGGCCCATTTCACAGTTGATTAGGATCACCCATGCTTCCCAGGCACAGCGGATGCTGTCGTTGCAACTCTGCTTAATAAATAAAACTAGCCCTCATACTTTTTATGGCTCCTCATTTAAAGCTTTCTTCCTTGGTAATTATAATTTCTTTAGGTGGAAATGAGCTTGGCAGATCTGAAGACCAACTGTTCTATGTAGCTATGTTAAAAAAGAAAAAGCCCAGGAGAAGGGGTCAGAAGGGAAAGTAGGCAGCCAGATTTCCCCAATTTATGTGATAACTTTAGTCCACGCAGACCTTATAGGCAATTGTTTTGTAAAATAACATGCAAACAGTTGTAACTGCCAGCAGCTATTTTATTCTTGACATCAATTTCTGAAAACTTTACCTGTGAAAAGTTCAACATTTAGCATTTCCTATTGTTTTCTTTTCCTTTTTTCCCCTTTGAGGATAGATCTAGTTCATGTGAAAAGTGCCATTTTGGAAAGAGAACAAATATTAATGACCCCTAGCTGACATGAAGGGACATGAGGGAATCCAGGGGGCAACAGAGTAGACACTGTGGTCAGAAGGTCTTTGCACGACTTCGGGTAAACTGTAACCCCCAGAAAGACAACCTCTCTGGACCACTGCTTCTGCTGTGCAGCATGAGAGAAATAGATGCTCCTACCTAGTCCTTTGATAGTTTGAGGAGAAAATAGGGCAAGAGTTAAAAGTAAAAGAAGAGTTTTACTATATTCTCTATACCTAATTCTTTATGATTGTCTTAGAAGAAAAAAAAATTTTAAGGATTAAATGTTTCCAGAACTGAGTCTAATCCTAAAGCTTGATATTGTATGGTTATTTCTTCATTTGAATATAGTAAGAATTGTGGAAAGTACATTGGTTTAATTCAGCAAATCTCAAACTACTTGCATTGTCCATAAGAAGCATCTGGCTGTTTGCTCAGATGGAGGAGACCAGACTCCATTTCCAGATGTTCCCAACTAGGACATCATGAGTGGGCCTCAGCAATCTTCATTTTTAGCTAATGCAGTCTGATGCAGCTTTTCCTTAGACCTAATCTTGCAATGATACCCTTATCTAAAATTACAATAATTCTGATCATTACTTCCTTGATTTCTTCCCTAGCCAAGGTTTTCTCCAAAAGGGGCTTTACACAGGCTCTTTTATCTGCCTTGAACACTCTATCCTGTTTCTACTGGCTTATTTAGATCATCTTTTAGGTTTCACTTTAATGTCACTTTCTCAAATGAAGTTATTCCTACTGCCACAGACTAGTTTAATTAGGTCCCTCTGATGCATTTTGTAACATTATGCATTTCTCCTTCACAGCAATTACTGTAATTATGGTTAATTAAATCTGTATAATTATTTATGTACTGTCTCTCTCCTCAGCAAGATATAAGATTCCTGAGGCTAGAGCTTGTGTTAATTTGGCTCACTAGAGTCTAGAAAACAGCTTGAACATAGTAGGTGCATCAAATATTTGCTGGACAAAGAAAGGAAAGAAAGAAGAAAGGTGGGCATGGTGTATGGAGACAAAGGAAATAACATAACCAATTATCCAATCCTTTCTTTAGGAGTTTGAATAGAAGTCCAGAGAGAAACAAATGGGCCAAACTACTTAAGCTAATATGCCGGGATCAGGCCTATACAAATATTCCACAAAACATACCTTGACTGCAAAGACCACAAACTCCTTTACTGCCTACTAACATTTTACAGTTCAAACCATCTGTGAAAACTGAAGAGATTCCATCATGATTCTTCTATGTAGTTAGTGAAGTCGCTCAGTCGTGTCCGACTCTTTGCGACCCTGTGAACTGTAGCCCACCAAGCTCCTCTGTCCTTGGGATTCTCCAGGCAAGAATACTGGAGTGGGTTGCCATTTCCTTCTCCAGGGGAACTTCCCAACCCAGGGATCGAACCCAGGTCTCCCACATTGCAGGCAGATGCTTTAACCTCTGAGCCACCAGGGAAGCCTAGGCTTTTTCATATTGCAAGGATGAAACTATATGCAGACTTAAGTTGTTTTATCGACAATATTAATGATAGTTATTATTATTTATTATTATTATTTAGGGTCACAGAGTATAGGAACAAGTTTGAGTAGTAACATAATCTCTTTAGAAACCATTATTTTATATATAAATTCAAATGCAAACAAGTCCCATAGAAAAATATATAAAAATATTCAGTATTGATGCAGTTAAAATCCATTTCCAGCAACTGGGCATTTGCAGCTATGTACAGTAGAAGATTTCTCACCTGACAAAATTAGAGCCAATAGTTGGAAGTTAT
Source organism: Ovis aries (assembly GCF_016772045.2). Classification (NCBI taxonomy): domain Eukaryota; kingdom Metazoa; phylum Chordata; class Mammalia; order Artiodactyla; family Bovidae; genus Ovis; species Ovis aries. The sequence continues at coordinate 66,912,182 of NC_056068.1, read as the reverse complement.
TAAAAAAATCAGTTGAAGCCAAGAATCATAAAAATGATATACATGTATCATAATGTTTTTTAGACTATATTCATTATGTAATCTGTTGATATAGGGTCAAGACTTCTTCCTTAGATGAACTTGTTGGTGGAAACTTACATAAGACTTTATAGCTAAGACCTGCACACCATTAATATTTGTCTACAGTTTCCAGTATGGGTCCCTATAAGGTGAAGTTCGAGTTTTAAACCATTTGTAAACAGATCCCAGTACAAAATATTTCTAGATGTCTGTCTATGACTTTTGTTCCTGAATCTTTCATACTCACCTCTTGCACAACTATTTGAAGAGCCTCTTTGTCTTAGAGGCTTACTTTCATAAAGTCAAATCTTTTAACTTAGTTTTCATAGAAACCACAGTTCTTTTTCTTTCTGTATTCATATTTCACCAGAGTAAGCACTGTATTGATTGCAATAATGAGAGCAGTACATTTGGGGACAGACACAAGGGACTTTTACTATGCACACAACTCAAATGGTGAATCTAAAATTGTCCAGGTCAATTTAAAAGCAGCTTTCTAGGCTCCAGCTCCACTGGGAAAGGAAAATGTTCATTGATCTAGTGAATTAAATAGATGTCAGCTAAGAAAGTCTCTATTTTGTATAGCATAAATTACTACTGCAGTAATGGCCAGAATGTTACTAATGTGAATACTGCTAAATGCAATATATTTCTTTCATCTATCAAACCACAGTTATTTTTAAATAAAAATCCAGCGTCTTCTCAATGTTGTATCATAAATTTTTAGTTTGATCAAAAGCCAGTTACCTATATTTATCACTTAAAAAGTAATAGCGTTGAGACAAATAGAGGCACCCTTAAGAGACATGGCTATTTTGGGTAGGTAGATAGTGGGGTTCTGAATTAGATAGACATGGATTTATACCTCCAATCTGCCACTAAGAAAGTTAACATATATACTGAATATCTTCTGAGCTTCTGTCGGACGAACGATATTAAAGTGTGATCAACCTAAAGTAGCTTGGTTTTTAGGGAATCCTGGTAATCTTTCTTAATTCTTTTAAGCCTCAACCAGTCATTCATGAAATGAATGACAGACTTATACAAAGAGTTTTAGAATGACTGGTTGATTGTTTCAAAAGTTACTCTTAATCCGATGAAATTCCTTCATTTGAACTAAGAAACAAAGATTTGCACTGAAAGACGTTATTACATTTTTGGCCTTTCTTTAAAATATTCATTTATCCATTTGGACGTGTTGGAGTTTAGTTGCAGCACGTGGGATCTTTAGTTATGGCATGTAGAGTCTAGTTCCCTGACCAAGTCAAACCCTGGGAGCTCGGGGTCTCAGCCAGTGGATTACAGGCGAAGTTGCCATTTTTGGCCTTTAAGCCAGAGAGACAAAAAACATCTAGTCAGTGTATATGTCAAAATGATTTGGATGTTAGGGAGATACAAATGTTCTGGAATTAGACAGTCATGACAGTTGAACAAGACTGTTAATACACTACCTGCCACTGAGTCACACACTTTGGAAATGGCTGAAGCATTTGGTAAGCATTATGCTACGTATATTTGTAGAAGGAGGTCATCCAGAGGACAAGACTGTTGCATGACTCACAAGTTGGACCCAGGCAATCAGAGGTCTCTCACCTTCTCCCCTGTACTTGTACTGTACATTTCACTAGCTTTCCCTGCTCTGGAAGCTGCTCAAGAAAACAGTCCAGAGAAAGTATTGTGCTGTTAAGACCACATGGATAGTATACATAGCTAAGCCCAGTGTAGCCCTCCACATAAACTTTTAAGATCCTGGTGGGTGAGTTTGGATCTACTTGCAGTTGCCCGGAACAAGCCTCATATGTAAATTAGTTCTCTTGCCACTTAAAACTGCCCACCTACCAATGTGGAGTATCTGCCTATTTCTTTGGTCTCTGCTTGCCCTCCATGTACAAGTGACCAGTTTGTGAACCAACAGTACTGACCACATATACATGTTATGCAAAGATGACAATGGTATGGGGAAAATATTTGCTGTATGTATATAATGAGTTCACATCTAAAATGATTATAATTAAGGAGTCTGGTGGAAAGAGAGCTTAATGCTGAAGTTAAATTTTAGAATAGTAGAAGCAATATATTTTTGGGTATCTGAGTACAGAATCTGTGAAAATACTAAATAAGTAATATCAGAATTAAGTAACATGATGTGTGTGAAGAGGGTCCAGTAATTCCAACATAAGCTACTTCGTCATTAACATCTTTGCTGTACAACTAATTGGCCATAAGGCAATTCTGGTATCAAAGATAAAATGACTGGTCGACCATTTGGTTTAATCTGGCTGACATTTGGCTTTATGGAACTGACAGATGATGATTTGCCCCAAGAGAAGTGGTTTCTTATTTTGAAACACACTCTGTTGGAGAAGAAAGAAGCCAAGGGCCTCAAAGGTACAGAGTTTAATCTCACATTTCCCACAGAATTGTGGAATATCTATCAAAGGACATGTGATACACACCAATAACAAACAACAGTGCAGACACTTTCAAATGCAAACCTCAGTTACAAATACTTGCATCTTAGTATTAAGAAACTGATACCTCTTTTAATGAAAGAAAACATCTTAGCAAATACAAAAAGGCATGGTACCAAAGGAGATGAATCAACAAACCAAAAAATGTGTAATACTAAAAATGAAAGACTTTAAATAACAGTCCTTAAGTATAACCCACAAAATTAAATAAAATCAGTTACTTGAGCAGTTTTTCCATGAATCTACACCCATTTTGCTGCTAAGTCGCTTCAGTTGTGTCTGACTCTGTGCATTTTAAATGTATTCAAATATTTTATATTTTGGAGTAAAGTTTTTTTTTAATTTTGCTATTAATTTTCATGTTTCATTATGTACTTTTTAATATTCCTCTTTTATTTTCTGTTATTTTATATTTTATGGCAGAATTGTATCATGGCCAATTAATTATGTAGTGAAAAGGCTTGTAGCAAAGTTGTTTACCACAAAGATGCTCATGATGAAAATATCTAGAACCTTGTGTGAAAAGCCTGGCACAATTAGAATAACCTACGTGTGGCATTTCCTTCCCTTTATAACCACTAATTGACTGTGAACAAGTAAATCATTTAACTACTCTAAGTTTCATGCTTACTTTACCAGCATTCACAATATGGAATTTAAACTAGATGACCTATAACCAACTTCCAAGCTCTTTCATATTATCTTCATTATATAACAAAACCTGTTCCTCCCAGGATAATAATCTATGGCCTCTTATACTGAGCCAGTTATTATTATACATGAAGCTAATTAATAGTGAGTCCATTACTAAATAGAATTGCGTGCATAAGTGAAATACTTTTCAAATTACTAATTTGTTTTTTAAGTTTAGCAGATGATATATTACTGATTAGATGCAGATAATTACAGAGCTCAGCATTCTTAGCAGATGATATTTAATGACCAGACATAGTGTGTGATTTTCCAATTATAACCGTTTCCATAGAGTAGTTAAAACCAAAGGACTATGGAGGTAGCGGAGACCATTTAAAAATCTGAGGCCAGATATTTTGGAGGTATCTATCTAAAAACTGAGGCTCTAACAATTTAAATAGTACTCCTAAGGTTAGGCAGAGACTAAGGAAGAACACACCTGATGATACACCATCACTTCATACCAGAACTTTTGCACACAGTAGGTTAAAGTGTGTGGCTCTGAAGTTAATATGTATAAATATTTTAAAGAAATGAAAGCTTCCAGTACTTTTCCAGAAACAACTGTCCATTGTTTTTAAAATGATAGTACATGAGGTATTAGTTTTCTAGGACTGCCATAACAAATTACCACAACCAAGGTGGCTTAAAAATAGCAGATGTTTATCCTCCTACAGATAATGAGGGTCAGAAACCCAGGCAAGACTTTAGCAGGACTGGCTCCCTCTGGAGGCTCTGGAGAAAAACACTGCCTCCTGCCCTTCTCCAAGCATCTGGTGACTGCCAGCAATCCTTGGCTTGTAGCTTCTAAGACTCCCAGCTCCGCCTCCATCAAGTGGCTTTGCCCACTGGTATCTCTGTGCCCACTGGTATCACTCTCCTCATAAGGACATGAATAACTCCATTTAAAGCTAACCCGCAATCCTGGATGATCTGGTCTTAAGGTCCTTAATTCATCTACAAAGACCCTATTTTCAAATAAGGTTACATTCATAATAAGGGGGTTAGGACTGGGTATATCATTAGGTTGGGGGACACCATCCAACCCACTATATACTTCCATGCTGTATCTAGTTGTTTTATGTAGCACCTTCAGGGCTCTTCCTGCTACAAAGAATTGAGTCTATGAAATGATAACCAGATTTGATTATGCTAGGAGACTATTTTCTGAGAATTCTAAAGCTTTCTCTTAGTGAAACAGATTTTTGCCTTGATGCATGAACATCTGCTCATGTCTTATAAAATAATCTGTACTCACAAATGGAAAATGATCATGAACTCAGACAGGTGGCTTTTCTTGTGGGAAAAGATTCAGAACTCCCTAAATTTCCTTTTTAAAATCCAAGTGAAGTTGAAGGATATCACAGTCTGTCTTTAGACTGACATATTGTCGTCGAAAAACAATGTGTGTGCCAGTTAAGAGTTTTAAGGTCATTCATTCTTATATGCTTTCTTTCCTCTGTGTTTCCAGGTTATTAATCTTCTAGATTCAGGAGTCATCTATTTCTATTATAGCACAACTCAATTTCTTTTGACCTCCTGGTTACATTTACAATTCTCTGACCTGTAACTCAGTAAATGAGTTTATCAATGACTATCCTTAACACTTTTCCATTCCTTGTATCTCTCAGTGACATTACTTTTTAACATGGGTATTTACTTTAACTCTCTCATCTGAAGGCAAGAAGGTGATTGATATCTAGATTAATTGACAAGTGCTTATACATGTTTGAAGCCCAGACTTGATATTTAAGTGTAAAAGTGATTGATTGGATGAAGCAAATAACTGAACACAAGGGAAAAAATAAAAACCAATATTTAATGTAACAGATATTTATTATGTGTCCCGCATGTATGATACATGTGGGACACATAATATAATTTAATTCTGTGGGAAATAAATACACACTGATCCAAGAGTCAGGAGAACTAAGTTTTAATATTAACTCATCATTGATTATCAGTATGACCTTGAGCAAATCACTTTACCTCACTGAATCACAAGTTTTCTTAACTGTGAACTTTTGGGTTTGCACTAGGCCCTTTTAGCTTTTGGCAGTTTATGATCAGATAGGAAAAAATGTTAGAACAAATAGAAAATATACATCTGAGACTTCTGGCTCTATTACTAGAAATGAGTATGTCCTTGGTTATCACTTCCATTGTATTATTTTATCATCACTGATGTTTAAGTCTACCTGAGCCAAGCCTATCCCTTCAAAGCATTATATTACTGGAGAGTCTAGATTTGACTTTATAGACATAAAAGGATAAATGCTGGAGCCTCTGGCTATATCATGTAAAATACATGACAATAGAGAAGTGTTGTTTCAGATACTCCTATATTACCCATTGTAAACAACAGATGCCCTTCAATATACATAATATGACAGTCAACAATTTCATGCATTATCTGTGCAGATTCTTTTCACTTGAGTTGTAATTTACATATTAAGTAAATATTTTGTTTTACAATTTTATGTAATTTCTGATTACACATTTGAATAAATCCAAAGAGCCGTTCTTTTTATTTGCTTACAACAAGCAATTAAAGATTAACTAATTTATTCCATTGGAAGGAATAAATAGTAACAGAAAATTGTGAATACAGCATCCTTCAAATCTGAAGTCATAATTCTTTCCCTCCAAATTTGTTCTGAATGACTATTTGGTACCAACTCATCTTTCAGCAGGAGAAGGCAATGGCACCCTACTCCAGTACTCTTGCCTGGAAAATCCCATTGACAGAGGAGCCTGGTAGGCTGCAGTCCATTGGGTCACACAGAGTCAGACACGACTGAAGCAACAAAGCAGCAGCAGCAGCAGCAGCATTCAGCAGTTAGAAATGTGCTTGGGGAATGTCATTTTTTAATTTACTTTAAATAATACATAGTCAGCATATAGATAACTAAATTTTTGACACTGAATTTAACAAAACAGTTTTGAGCACAATGCTCTCCTAGGCTCTTTAAGGTATACAAACATGGCATGTTTCTGATCTCCCATGATTTACAAAATAGCACCTTGAATAAAAGATTAACTGGATACAGGCAATAATTATCAAGTATTACCTACAAAGGAGGAAAAAAATAGTCTTTAGAGGGCCTTAAAGAAGAAATGAATATTGAGAAATATTTAGAAAAAAAAGTATGTGGGAAAGGTGTCAGACTTTCTGGGCCTTGAAAAATGAATAGATTTCAACAGACAACAATGAAAAGCAGAACAACCTTGATGTGACTGAAATATGACAGATGAAATGTGTATTGAAAACTCAGAGTAAAATTAGAGATTGGGATGAACAAATAAATGGCCTTGAACGCCATGCTAAGCTTGAGAAAATCACTTTCGGAGCATATTGGAAGTTAAATTGATATAGATGGCAAAAGACTAAAGGTTTGTAGTATTGGAAGTGGAAAATAGAAGATAAATATGAAAAGAAAATACTGCAGAAGTAAAATCAGCAAGAATTAAAATTTGCAGATGTAAGGAAATGGCAACCCACTCCAGTGTTCTTGCCTGGAGAATCCCAGGGATGGGGGAGCCTGGTGGGCTGCCCTCTATGGGATCGCACAGAGTCGGACACGACTGAAGCAACCTAGCAGCAGCAGCAGCATACTTTGCCATGCATACTTGCACAATAATACCTTGTACTGTATTATTACTTAAAATATTGTTTTTATCACTAAGTGCTTAATAAGCAGTCATTAGTATTAATAAGTCAGACAAAAATGATAATAAATCAAAAGTTTTCAGGTGCTTTAAATAAATATAATTTTCCCTGCTGTGTAACTTCTAGATGCTTTCTGCACCTTTTGTACTTAGAAGAGGCTTGTAATTTCTTGTCATTGTTACTTAACTTTTCTGCTGTCTGATAGTTTTCCAAGATGATTTATCTGCCATTTCTCAGGGCCTTTAGTCTGGAGATCAGGAATCAGGGGACTCTTTGTAGCGATGTCCTTTTTTTTCCATCGTAACTTATGCTCTACATCTTGGGTCATCATCTAGGATATCAATAGCCTCACTACAGCTGTATCTTCTTATTTTCTCTTGACACTGTTCTCAGGGTTGATAAATGGCCCCACTTTGGTGTGGAAGGAAAGTACTTATTTTTAAGCTGTATATAAGTTTATAAAATCACCACTTCATACAATGACTGAAATAGGAAACAGGATTATTGATCTCAAACCAAATTTGAGACCAAAACTTTTAAGATTTCTTTCTTAGACTCTTTATTCTTTTGTAATCCTTTGATGTTGCTGCTCACCTAGCTTTAACCTTTATCCAGAAACAACCCACAGAGAATTGTTAATGTATTACATTGTCAGACTAAGACTTACTCTTCTTCCCTTTTTCTCTTTCAGGGTTCTGTTTGACAGGACACCCCTCACCCCAAATGATACCTAAATTTAAGCCATATATTGGATTAGCCAAAAAGTTTGAGTTTTCCATATCATCTTATAGAAAAACCTGAATGAACTTTTTGTCCAACCCAATATTAATACTGTAGCCCACTCAGTTGTGTCCTACTGTTTGCAACCCCATGGACTATAGCCCCCAGTTTCCTCTGTCCATGGGATTCTCCCCAGGCAAGAATACTGGAGTGGATTGTCATGCCCTCCTCCAGGGGATCTTCCTGACCCAGGGATCGATACAGGTCTCCTGCATTGCAGGCAGATTCTTTACCATCTGAGCTAAAGAATAGCAAGGAGAGATAAGAAAGCCTTCCTCAGCAATCAATGCAAAAAATAGAGGGAAACAACAGAATGGGAAAGACTAGCGATCTCTTCAAGAAAATTAGAGATACCAAGGGAACATTTCATGCAAAGATGGGCTCAATAAAGGACAGAAATGGTCTGGACCTAACAGAAGCAGAAGATATTAAGAAGAGGTGGCAGGAATACATGGAAGAACTGTACAAAAAAGATCTTCATGACCCAGATAATCATGATGATGTGATCACTAATCTAGAGCCTGACATCTTGGAATGTGAAGTCAAGTGGGACTTAGAAAGCATCACTACGAACAAAGCTAGTGGAGGTGATGGAATTCCAGTTGAGCTGTTTCAAATCCTGAAAGATGATGCTGTGAAAGTGCTGTACTCAATATGCCAACAAATTTAGAAAACTCAGCAGTGGCCACAGGAATGGAAAAGGTCACTTTTCATTCCAATTCCAAAGAAAGGTAACGCAAAAGAATGCTCAAACTACTGGACAATTGCACTCATCTCACATGCTAGTAAAGTAATGCTCAAAATTCTCCAAGCCAGACTTCAGCAATACGTGAACCGTGAACTCCCTGATGTTCAAGCTGGTTTTAGAAAAGGCAGAGGAACCAGAGATCAAATTGCCAACATCTGCTAGATTATGGAAAAAGCAAGAGAGTTCCAGAAAAACATCTACTACTGCTTTATTGACTATGCCAAAGCCTTTGACTGTGTGGATCACAACAAACTGTGGAAAATTCTGAAAAAGATGGGAATACCAGACCACCTAACCTGCCTCTTGAGAAATCTGTATGCAGGTCAGGAAGCAACAGTTAGAACTGGATATGGAACAACAGACTGGTTCCAAATAGGAAAAGGAATACGTCAAGGCTGTATATTGTCACCCTGCTTATTTAACTTATATGCAGAGTACATCATGAGAAATGCTGGGCTGGAAGAAACACAAGCTGGAATCAAGATTGCTGGGAGAAATATCAATAACCTCAGATATGCAGATGACACCACCCTTATGGCAGAAAGTGAAGAGGAGCTGAAAAGCCTCTTGATTAAAGTGAAAGAGGAGAGTGAAAAAGTTGGCTTAAAGCTCAACATTCAGAAAATGAAGATTATGGCATCTGTTCCCATCACTTCATGAGAAATAGATGGGGAAACAGTAGAAACAGTGTCAGGCTTTATTTTTTGGGCTCCAAAATCACTGCAGGTGACTGCAGCCCTGAAATTAAAAGATGCTTACTCCTTGGAAGAAAAGTTATGACCAACCTAGATAGTATATTCAAAAGCAGAGACATTACTTTGCCAACCAAGGTCCGTCTAGTCAAGGCTGTGGTTTTTCCTGTGGTCATGTATGGATGTGAGTGTCGGACTGTGAAGAAAGCTGAGCACTGAAGAATTGATGCTTTTGAACTGTGGTGTTGGAGAAGACTCTTGAGGGTCCCTTGGACTGCAAGGAGATCCAACCAGTCCATTCTGAAGGAGATCAGCCCTGGGATTTCTTCGGAAAGAATGATGCTAAAGCTGAAACTTCAGTACTTTGGCCACCTCATGTGAAGAGTTGACTCACTGGAAAAGACTCTGATGCTGGGAGGGATTGGGGGCAGGAGGAGAAGGGGACGACCGAGGATGAGATGGCTGGATGGCATCACGGACTTGATGGACATGAGTCTGAGTGAACTCCGGGAGATGGTGATGGACAAGGAGGCCTGGTGTGCTGCAATTCATGGGGTCACAAAGAGTCGGACATGACTGAGTGACTGAACTGAACTGAACTGAGCCCTGAGGGAAACCCAATATTAATGCTCTGTATGTGTGTGTGTGTGTGTGTGTGTGTGTGTGTGTGTTAGTCGCTCAGTCGTCTCTGACTCCTTGCGACCTGAGGGACTATAGCCCACCAGGCCCTCTGTCCATGGTGTCTCCCAAGCAAGAATACTTTAGTGGGTTGCCATTTTCTTTTCCAGATTGAAACCAAGTGTCCTACATTGCAGACGGACCCTTTACCGTCTGAGCTACCAGGGAAGCTCCAATTGCCAATAAGGTTTAAAAACCATGTTTTGGTTAAAAAATAAGTCACTTGAAAGCATGACAGATGAAAGTAGAAACTCTTATATTATTACCCTGAAATTGAAAATAACCTCCAGTTCAATGACTTATCCTGCATTTGTAGGTAGAAGAGCCTATAGATAGTCAAAGTAAAACAAGTTTCCTTCTGAGGGGAAGTCCTATCTAGTCTCCTTAATACAAAAACATAGTCAGTTGAAGCGGACTCAAATAGCAGAGAACATAACTCCTGCTGTACGAGAGCACAGATCAAAGAGACAGGAGTTGAGTTCTTGGTCTAAGAAAATTATAAACATGTGTCCCAGTAAAATGAGACCCTATACGCAGCTGTCCTGCTCAAAACAATAAAATGGGTCATTTTCCCAGGGAGTAAGGGCAAGAAGTAATATTGCATTAGTTTCCTTCCAGACACATTCCCCATTTGAAGAGAAGAAGAAAGTCTCATCTTTCATGAGTCAAACCATGGCAAATAGGTATTCACTCTTTTTCTTTGTTTTGGCAAATTTTTTACGGACATGTCTATTTTTAATTAAACTTTTTATTCTGTGTTTGTTAGAGTATAGCTGATTAACAATGTGATAGTTTCAGATGGACAGCAAAGGGACTCAGCTATACATATATTAATACATGCAACCATTCTCCCCCAAACTCCCTTCCCATGCAGGCTGCCACATGACACTGAGTGGGGTTCCCTGTGCTATACAGTAGGACCTTACGTAGTTAAATAGCAGTTGACAAAACTTTTGCTCAAAAAGGAGGTAGCTCAACCTATAACCTTTGGACACATGGTGTTGAAAGACAATTTTCCATAAATCTCTCATGTTGCTACATATGTAGTATTATAGTTACTTTGTTTCTTTCCAAAATGATTGCTTGAACAAATCACTTTGGAAAGAGAGTGATCCCTGCTGGGTTAGATTTACTTAAATTCCAGGATAATAAAGATAGAAGTGTCTTTCTCCCCTTGAGATACTGTAAACTGTAAAGATAAAGATCTCACTCTTTCCTCTCCAGAGCAGATCTGCTTGCATTTGGGGGTGATCAAGATAACTCTCTCCAAGCAGATTCACAAGCAGTCCCTCCATAAGACTGAGGCTTTCTAATACCAGGCTTCTTCAGTAACCCATCCTCACTGCATGCGCAGGCAAGATCTTGCTTTCATTGCTTGCCCCTGTGGGAACTGGGGCTTGAGGAACAAGCACCAGGATAACACACCAGCTAAGGCTATTGCTACGAGTAATAATCTGTTTTTGTCTCTGACATGGAGGCCTCAGATCTTTCTGCCAGTAAATATGAACGGGACTATAGGCTAACCTGTTGACTTCTGAGTAGCATAAACTCAGACCCTTTAGAATTCCTGGCATGACAGTTTCACTAATTTCCTTTTAATAATTTAAGAAAGAAAAAATAGCATTTTGAAGGTTAAAATAAAAACAAAAACTGAAGTTAATATGTATTGAAATTATATACATTGTATTTCTTAATCTTCATAGTAATTAACAAATTATATCTGAGGAGGTGGGGAATTTCTCTTATTCTGCCCATTTCCTGTTATCAAGCATAAGGTATGGCACAGCACAGATGCTTATTTAATTAAGTATTTGCTCTACGAAAAACAAATGAATGAATACATATGAAGAGTGAAGCATGTTTTTACAGATGGATTTCTGTTCAGAGAGCAGGAACAATTTTTCTTGAGCCACACAGCAGATCTGGAATTGAATCTATCAGGTTGCATAGCCTGATCTGAATGAAGTAGTGAATGCTGATATCCACTCATTTCATAGATGTTTCTTTACCACTAAGCTGAATCAAATAATTGTATAGTGAACAACTAGAATCACCAAATACAAAGTGAAGTAAAATTATTTTCACTTATATATATGTATTCTTTACACCCTACATGCAGAGATCAGTTACTTTCAGACCTTCACCTTGAAATTATACTTAATATACCTAATTATATTAAGTATATAAACATTTTTAGGTAATAGGTCTCTGTATTAAATTTTTCAATATACACACAAAAGAACATTCCATTACCCCATACAGAATATTTAAATTATTATTTTTTTTAATTTTAGATAGACTAACCAGGAATATCCCTATGGTATTCATTTATATGGTAATAAATTCTTTTTTAGAAGCACTCAGAGCTTACAAGTAGCATTATTTAAATAACCCTCAAATCACAGTTGAATACAAAATGCATCCACAAATTTTTCATAACAAGAGGGTCACACTAATCAGGTATATTCATAATTTCATGATAAAAGACCAAAAGTCCATATTATTTAGCTTGGGAAAAGGGGTCAAAATAGTTTATGCACAGATCCAAGTATTGGGGACCCTCTTGGGGAAAGAAACAAGATGGATAATATAATTTCCTTCTGAACCTTCTGATAACTGAAACTTTCTGTAAATAATGAAGAGATAATACATCTTTATGAAATGTCCTTAGAGGTATCATTAATTTAGGATTGTTTATGGTAAAAAAAACAAAACCTGGAAGTGATAATACAATGAGTTCCAGCAACTGGAGAATTTCACGTAACCTCTACAATTATACCTTATATTGGGTTGCCCAAAAAGTTTGTTCTGGCTTTCCCATGGGAAAACCCAAATGAACTTCTTGGTCAATCCAATATTAATAGCCTAAATGCTTTTCATGGTGTGAGGCATATATCTGAAGTTAATGAAAAATGAAAGGACATGGATCTGCCCTCAGTGTCTGAGACCTCTCCTTATTTTGCCTGTGCTTTTTTGAAAAACAAAACCAAAAGTGTTGTGTGTATGTTGTTCTCTTTCTAGTTAAATTTTTTAATTAAAAAATTAATATTATTTTAATTTTTAATATAAAAAACAACTAATTATAGTTGATTTACAATATTGTATTCATAGAGCTTGGTACTGAGAAGTACAAATCACCTCTAGTTTGGGTGATTCTTGTTTAACCATCTGGCCCTCTGTTGTGGCTACATTTATTTCTCTTTCATTTTTAAGGTAGAATAATAAGAACTGAATAATACGTGCATTATTTGGTAAAATACATTATATGAATGTGTTTTCTTCCCTAGAACTAGCAAGAAATTCTTCCAAGTATCAACCAATCAATGGGTTTAACAGGTAATTCCTTAGGTTATACAACCGAACTCTTCCATTATTCTAAATGCATGGTACCCTGAATGTTCCATTGGCTGTTTTCAGTTTGCTTATGCTTTTTTTCCTATTCATCTGGAAGTATATCTGAAGTATTTCTGTACCACAATGACTCTCCTAATGCTCTATTTACAGAAATCAACTAAGTTATTATAGACTGACAAGTCCTACTTGGTGACATGAAGAGAGATTTGTCTCAATCGAGTACCATTTTTCTATCACACTTGTTTTCTCCCTTGTGCTCTTCTTCAGGCAGATTTCATTGATCAACTCAGGTTTTTTTCTTCTCAAAAATAAGCATAGCACTACTCTCTATTATGAAGATGAAATTAATGTAACCATGTATATGAAAGTTCAAGGGGTTCTCATGAACTTTCATATACATGGTCACATTAATACACAGAAGAACTGTACAAAAAAGAGCTTCATGACCCAGATAATCACAATGGCGTGATCACTCACCTAGAGCCAGACATTCTAGAATGTGAAATAAAGTGGGCTTTAGAAAGCATCACTATGAGCAAAGCTAGTGGAGGTGATGGAATTCCAGTTGAGCTATTTCAAATTCTGAAAGATGGTGCTGTGAAAGTGCTGCACTCAATATGACAGCAAATTTGGAAAACTCAGCAGTGGCCTCAAGACTGGAAAGGTCAGTTTTCATTCCAATATCAAAGAAAGTCAATGCCAAAGAATGCTCAAACTATTGCACAATTGCACTCATTTCACATGCTAGTAAAGTAATGCTCAAAATTCTCCAAGCCAGGCTTCAGCAGTACATGAACTATGAACTTCCTGATGTTCAAGCTGGTTTTAGAAAAGGCAGAGGAACCAGAGATCAAATGGCCAACATCTGTTGGATCATCGAAAAAGCAAGAGAGTTCCAGAAAAACATCTACTACTGCTTTATTGACTCTGCCAAAGCCTTTGACTGTGTAGATCACAATAAACTGTGGAAAATTCTGAACAAGATGGGAATACCAGACCATCTGACCTGCCTCTTGAGAAATCTGTATGCAGGTCAGGAAGCAACAGTTAGAACTGGACATGGAACAACAGACTGGTTCCAAATAGGAAAAGGAGTATGTCAAGGCTGTATATTGTCACCCTGCTTATTTAACTTCTATGCAGAGTACATCATGAGAAACACTGGGCTGGAAGAAGCACAAGCTGGAATCAAGATTGCCAGGAGAAATATCAATAATATCAGATATGCAGATGATACCACCCTTATGGCAGAAAATGAAGAGGAACTAAAAAGCCTCTTGATGAAAGTGAAAGAGGAGAGTGAAAAAGTTGGCTCAAAGCTCAACATTCAGAAAAAGAAGATCATGGCATCTGTTCCCATCACTTCATGGGAAATAGATGGGGAAACAGTGGAAACAGTGTCAGACTTTATTTTTTTGGGCTCCAAAATCACCGCAGATGGTGACTACAGCCACGAAATTAAAAGACGCTTACTCTTTGGAAGGAAAGTTATGACCAACCTAGATAGCGTATTCAAAAGCAGAGACATTCATTACTTTGCCGACAAAGGTCCGTCTAGTCAAGGCTATGGTTTTTCCTGTGGTCATGTATGGATGTGAGAGTTGGACTGTGAAGAAAGCTGAGTGCCGAAGAATTGATGCTTTTGAACTGTGGTGTTGGAAAAGACTCTTGAGAGTCGCTTGGACTGAAAGGAGGTCCAACCAGTTCATCCTAAAGGAGATCAGTCCTGAGTGTTCATTGGAAGGAATGATGCTAAAGCTGAAACTCCAATACTTTGGCCACCTCATGCAAATAGTTGACTCATTTGAAAAGACCCTGATGCTGGGAGGGATTGGGGGCAGGAAGAGAAGGGCACGACAGAAGATGAGATGGCTGGATGGCATCACCAACTCGATGGACGTGAGTCTGAATGAACTCTGGGACTTGGTGATGGACAGGGAGGCCTGGCATGCTGTGATTCACGGGGTCACAAAGTGTTGGACACGACTGAGCGACTGAACTGAACTGATATGAAAGTACACTTTCTAAACAAGAATGGGTGGATTTTGAACTCTAAGAATAGAAATTATTTCGAAACTATAGGCTCTGGAAAACAGAGATATCCTTTTCACTGTTCTATATACACAACATTGTAAATTTGGTTCATTTCCTCTCTTTCCACCGCCCCCACACCATGCATCTACCATATAAAGGTTTACAAAGGTGTAAAAGAGTGAAGTAGATTTTTAAATAATTAACTACAGAGATATGTTATAATATTTAGACATTAACATTCTAGAATTTTACTTATCACATTCATATGCCTTATATTTGTTATACAAATAATGGCTTGGAGCACATTTCTAGGCCATGGCAAAAAAGTATGCTCAATCAGTATATCAGTTCAAATGATACAGAAGATTTATTTATGCATCACTTTAATATATCCATTTAATGTTGTTTCATTCCATATGGATAACCAGGGAGATACAGTAAATGTGAGAAACTATTTGGTGTTAAGTCCTTTTAATGAAGCAAATAAATAGAAAATTAAACATTGGTAAATAAATGGCTATAATTTGACAAGGAACATAAATTGACTTAACTAAGAAGGACAGGTTTGACCAAGTTTAAGTGTCCAAACTAGTGAGACCACTGCCTTGCAAAATTCCCTTAAGAGAAATAGAAGTAATGCAATTAAGTCTTAACCCTAAATTACTTGATAAATATTTAGAGGCTCTGTCAATCTCCATGTAATGGGAAAATAATATCATTAAAGTCAAAGTAGCTCAGTCGTGTCTGACTCTTTGTGACCCCAAGCGCTATACAGTCATGAAATTCTTCAGGCCAGAATACTGGAGTGGGTAGCTGTTGCCTTCTCCAGAGTATCTTCCCAACCCAGGGATAGAACCCAGGTCTCCAGCATTGCAGGCAGATTCTTTACCAGCTGAGCCTCCAGGGAACTCATTAAATCCTAGTCAATTATCATGAGTAAGTCAGAAGCATTTTAGAACCCAAACTAGTTGGTGGCATAATTCATTTCCAAGAGCCCACTATGGCATAAGCCTGCTGCAGCCATCTGTATTGTACGATAAGTTGAGTCCCAGGTTTATTACTGAAACACCATGGCAATGTGAGTAAATTCGCCAGTGATTTCCCTGTGGTCACACATTTATTTAGCCAAACAAATAGCAATGCTTGTGGTAGGTAGCAGATATTGTCAGTTGCAGGATACAACATCATCAGAAGTATCTTTTCTCTTATTGCAAATGAGAGGGAGTGGTGATCTGAAAGGAGCTGAGTAATTCAAACTTTACAAGGACTAACTTTTTCTTTCCATTATATCACATCCCCAGATTTCCCCTGAATAGTGATTGAGTTCCTGATGTTATCCATTTGGAGCGTTGCCGAGTAGCACTGAATAATTCAAACATAAAATACCAGGGTTTTGCACAGGACTTACCTCAACATGACTACCCATAATGCCAAGGGTGGCCCTCACACCCTAGCTAATCCTTTCCTGTCCCTGTAGTACAAAGCACATTCCACATTTTAAATGTGTATCCCTGAAGAATAGTTTTGTGAGCAAGTTGAAAGCACTGTTGTTTCTAGTGCCGGAGTTTCTTGCTATCTTTTATTTCTCTAGGCATCATCACCATCTTGAGCTTGAGGTATTTTTGCTTCCAAAGAAAGACACCTAAGGCAGATAATGTACATTGGCTTATAAAATGCCCCTAAACAACTTTTTGTCAGAATACTTACAATATGAAGGCTAGAAAGCTTGTGTTGTAGCCAGGAGTGGCTAAGTAATGCAGTTCTGTCCGAACATAATCAGAAATATGCTGGAGTCATCCTACCGCTGCCTCTTTCTTTTTGACTGGAATGTCAGACACAGTCACATTACAGCAGACGTTTAGTCACGGTGAGGAAAAGGGAACAAGAAATCCAGAGTCTCAGAGTATCAGCAGACACATCTGCCTTCCGATTTCTTGCTTAGAAAAAACAAGTCCTCATTTTCAAATGAATATATATGTATCTGTTATTTGCAGTCAAAACATTATGAAACAAAATAAAATTCTTCCTAAATTTGGTGGTAAGCTCTCTGACTTTTCAACAAATGGTCAGTTCTGCTTTTAGTCTCTTTTCATGAGATCCATATGGGGAAAAGATGGTCTTGTATGCTATAAATATGAAGAAATTATGTTTATCTGATACATGTCTGTTCCCCAGGAAAGATGTCACTCCTTTTGGGGAAACAGCTGCCAGGGCAGCAAATAGCCTGTCTTTTGTAATCACCAGTCATGTGACATCAATCTGGTTATGATGGAATAATTCTAAGAGCTTAAAGTAATTTAAAATATATCAAATTAATATAAGACACTTTTACATGTCCTTTCCGAAAGACCTCTACTTAAGTATGCATGACATACCTATTATGGTTTGCAAATTTATTTTTGCTTTCTATTTGCATTTTTGTTGTTGTTATTTATTTCATGTCCTAAGTTTAAACGTACAGTACATCTTGGAAAACTTTTCTTCCGGAAGCAACATATCTCGATTTCTCTTTTATCTCCTTATCTTAGATGCTTTATTTCCTTGGCTTTAGTCTCCAGAGTTCCTGGTAGTGTTTCACATCTCTTGTTCTTCCCTCTCTGACTCCTTCACAGGAGAAATGATCTTATCTTCAGAACATCTTATCTTCAGGTCTTATCTTCAGATGATGTTCTGATAGTCCTTGGCTATCATTTTTTACCATGTGGCATGTTCTGAAATTACTATGTCCATCTGCATGACTTGAATTACATACCCTAATGGTGTCCACGAGGCTTCCCTGGTGGCTCAATAGTAAAGAATCTACCTACGAATGCAAGAGATGTTCATTCAGTCTCTGGGTTGGGAAGATCCCCTAGAGAAGGAAATGGCTACCCAGTTCAGTATTCTTGCCTAGGAAAATCCCATAGACAGAGGAGCCTGGCAGACTACAGTCCGTGGGGTCGCAAAGAATCAGATATGAACTTAGCAACTAAACAACAACAATGGCACCTACTAAGTTCATGTTTGCAGACCAGGGCTCTCTGTAAACTTGCTTTCTATAGGGGGAAAGGCATAAACTGTATCACTTGCTGGTTTCTGTATAATAAATACTCTCTCTATAGCCAATTTCAAGCTACTGATCATTTAACAACTAGCTCACAGAGTTCCCAAATATTAACAATTGTTTGCTATAAGTTGTTCACTTAAAGCAGTGGAAGTGAAAGTCACTCAGTCGTGTCCAACTCTTTTGACTCCATGGACTATACAGTCCATGGAATTTTCCAGGTCAGAATACTGGAGTGGGTAGCTGTTCCTTTCTCCAGGGGATCTTCCCAACTTAGGGATCGAACCCAGGTCTCCCACATTGCAAGCAGATTCTTTACCACCTGAGCCAACAGAGAAGCCTCACCTAAAGCAGGCTGCCAGATAAATCTTCAGCAAAGATGGATTTATTTAGGATTACTAAAAGTCCCCAAATAGCAAGGGCTTCCATGGTGGCTCAGACAGTAAAGAATATGCCTGCAATCCAGGACACCTGGGTTCGATCCCTGGTTTGGGAAGATCCCCTGAAGAGCATGGCAACCCACTCCAGTATTCTTCCTAGAGAATCCCCATGGACAGAGGAGCCGGGCAGGCTACAGTCCATGGGGTTGCACAGAGTCAGACACGACTGAGCGACTAAGCACATAGCAAGGAGATGAGAACACTTTTATAGAGGGAAAAAGGAAGTTGGAAGAAGCCTAGTAAACAAACTGTGGCTTTTCACTGGCTGTGCGTCCTTGCCAAGACAGAAGTCTTTTTTTTTCCTTTTGGGTTCTGCTTCCATTACAGGGCTTGAGAGCTCCCTCTTCTGGTCTCTTGACTTGACTTAACTGAGGTTTCTTTTTATTAATTTTTTACACAAGCTGATATGAATTGGTTCCAGTGCACCAGAGAGACTGCCAGATGTCACCAGTTGGCTGCTGTGGAATTTCCAAATCATTATGTCCCCAATTAACTCCCTTTATCTTCTCTTCCAGCCTTCTTCTTTTCAGTGATTAACAATATCACACATTTATTTGCTTAAATCAGAGTCCTAGATATCACTGTTTTGATCTGTTCCTCGCCGTCATCCTCTACCGTTGATCAGTAACTAAATCTGCTATGAAGTCTTTATCTTCAAAATGACAGTAGCCCCAGTGACTGTAGCTAAATCGGGGTCATTGTTATCTCTCACTTGGATCACTGCTGCTGCTGCTAGGTCACATCAGTCATGTCCGACTCTGTGCGACCCCATAGACAGCAGCCCACCAGGCTCCCATCCCTGGGATTGTCCAGGCAAGAATACTGGAGTGGGTTGCCAGTTCCTTCTCCAGTGGATGAAAGTAAAAAGTGAAAGTGAAGTCACTCAATTATGTCCAACTCTTCGCAACCCCACGGACTGTAGCCTACCAGGCTCCTCCATCCATGGGATTCCCCAGGCAAGAATACTGGAGTGGGTTGCCATTTCCTACCATAGCCCTTTTATTGGTGCACTTGTTTTCCTTGGCAGAAGGCTCCCTCAGTCACCACTTCATCTTCCATTTATAGGCATATATGCATCTTTTCTTCAGGTCCAGTTGACTCTGTTTTAAATTGATTCTCCATGTAATGAACAAACAGGCCTTTCTATAATGCAGGCCTAATCAATGTCATATTCCTATTTATAGCCCTTCTTTGTTCTTCTGAAACAACTTGAGTAAAGTTGCAAATCCTTCAGGATGCATGCAAAGTCCTGCATGGGCTGTTACATACTAATCTACCCAGCATCAATTCTAACCTCACTGACTACAACCAATATCCTATAGTTGTGTGTGTGTGTGTTAGTTGCTCAGTCATATCTGATTCTTTACAATCCAGTGAACTAGAAGTGGCCAGGTTCTTCCATCCATGGGATTCGCCAGGCAAGAATACTAGAGTGGGTGGCCATTTCCTCCTCCAGTCCTATAGTTAGATGAAATTAACTGTGATCTTTCTTTTGATTCCAAGCATTTGTTCATGCTTTTTTCTCTTACAAGACTAATATTATCAATAATAAAGCCAATATTTTAAGTGTATAATATAACATATACCACACTTTATTCTAATTTCCTTATTAATATTTTTGTTTACTCTTCATAATCACTCTAGTAGTTTTCTGTTTTCTTAAAAAAACTAGGAACAGAGAGGTCAAGCAACTCTTCTAAAATTACACAGCATTATAATGTGGGTATTATACTATTTTTCAATGCCCCACCCTCACAAATCTTAATCCTCAATATAACTTTTGCTTATACTTCCTGTTCCTCAGTAAGCTTTCAAAAATGGAAATATTTATATGTCTTCACATAGTATACTAAGCTAATCCTTATCCTTGGCAAACTTGTGCAGAATTGACTTTCCAGCTATCCTTGACCCCAAGAAAAATACTATTTTTCCAGAGGCAAGACTATCTCTTGCTTACCATTGTACCTGAAGCGCTCAGTAGTGTACCCAGTACAAATCACTGCAGATGGTGATGGCAGCCATGAAATTAAAAGATGTTTGCTCCTTGGAAGAAAAGCTATGACCAACCTAGACAGCATATTAGGAAGCAGAGACATTACTTTGCCAACAAAGGTCCATCTAGTAAAAGCTATGGTTTTTCCAGTAGTCATGTATGGATGTGTATGGATGTGAGAGTTGGACTATAAAGAATGCTGAGCACTGAAGAATTGATGCTTTTGAACTGTGTTGTTGAAGACTCTTGAGAGTCCATTGAGACTTCAAGGAGATCCAACCAGACCATCCTAAAGGAGATCAGTCCTGAGTATTCATTGAGAGGACTGCTGCTGAAGCTGAAACTCCAATACTTTGGCCACCTGATGCGAAGAACTGACTCATTGGAAAAGAGCCTGATACCGGGAAAGACTGAAGGCAGGAGGAGAAGGGGATGACAGAGGACAAGATGGTTAGATGGGATCACTGACTCACTGGACATGAGTCTGAACAAACTCTGGGAGTTGGTGATAGACAGGGAAGCTTGGTGTGCTGCAATCCATGGGGTTGCAAAGAGTCGGACACAACTGAGTGACAGTACTGAAAGTCAGTGCAAATAATGATCTGTCCAATCCTCTTATTTACTGAACTTTTTCATGAAATTAAACTAGGAAGCTCAAAAGGTGCTTTTGTCCTTAAAGTGTAATAATTTGAATGAGGAAAAAGAAAGAAGGACTAAAATCTTGGAGCTGAGATTTTAACATTAAATCATTAGTTTTTGGATAAGATTCCAATTATTACTTTGCTAAAACATTAACTAGAAACAGCAGTATCTCTCTCCATTCAGGTCTTCACTTGTGCTTGGGTTTTTGTTTAGATATGACAGGTTTCTTTCTTTCCTCTTTAAATATGTTTAGTGTTTGGGAGCATTTTATATATCAAAATTTACCTAGATTATATACCATTTTTTAGCAGCTCATCACGTATGTGATATGGATAAGAATGATGATCTTCATCATTAGAACAAGTAATAATTTGCATTTTTAATTGTATATCCACACTTTCTTTTTCCTTCTCAGCAGTCATTATAGTGCTATGGATTTCTCTCCGGATTCATTCATCATGGGTCGATCTTGAAAAATATTCAATTTGCAGCTTTTCCTCTCTTTTTATTTATAAAACAATGGATTATATATTTCATTATATTTTATTATCTGGAATAGCTTCTGAACAAGAAAATATATAATTTGCACTCCTGGATCCAAATTGGATTGGATCAGCACAGTTGATCACTTCAGCACAATTTAGACTGAAGTAAAACTCAGAATTTTATTTTTCCTGTATTAGAAAACCTAATTATTGTATTTTTTGCAAAGCAGACCAATTTAATATAGCAATTAAAAGACTATATTAGAAGTCAATTCAGTTCTATCTTTCAGTTCAGTTCAGTTCAGTCCCTCAGCAGTGTCCAACTTTTTGTGACCCCATGAACTGCAGCACGCCAGGCTTTCCTGTCCATTACCAACTCCCAGAGCTTGCTCAAACTCATGTCCATTGAGTCAGTGATGCCATCCAACCATCTCATCCTCTGTCATCCCCTTTTCTTCCTGCCTTCAATCTTTCCCAGCATCAGCGTTTTTTCCAATGAGTCAGTTCTTTGCATCAGGTGCTTTGCCGAAGTCCTGGAGTTTAAGTTTCAGCATCAGTCCTTCCAATTAATATTCAAGACTGATTTCCTTTAGGATTTCAAAGAGTTCTATCTTTGGCTATATTGAATACTGGGTCTAGTCCTATTTCATAAATAATCTATAACTATCTCTCATCAGTTATAAACTGTTTTCTTTCACCATTTATATGAAACTGAGATTGGTTATTTATTTAATCCTACATGAGTGTTTAGAGGATGGTTGTGAATGTAATTGTTCTCTTTAGAAAATATATATGGTATTGACAATCTACTAGCAACATTAACTAACACGTAGTTTCTCCAAAGACACAAGGAAAGAAATTAACAATTCTCTACCAAAAAAAAAAAAAAAAAGGAATGTCTTGGTGTAATCTGCATAAGTACATTTTTCAAAGAAATCTGATAATGTGATTTATTTTGTATATATGTCAAAATAGGCATGCTAGACAGTAACTTTTTTAAGATACAGTGTTAATAATAATATGAAAAAGCTATAATGGTTAACTGTAGTACCTAAAACCAAATTGCCTGAGTCTGAACTGACTTTGCCCCTGCTGAACTATGGTTACATGGACAAATAACTTAATTGCTTTATCCACGACTTGGCTTTCTTCATTTGCAAAGGTATATGGTTTTTCCAGTAGTCATGTATGGATGTGAGAGTTGGACTGTGAAGAAAGCTGAGTGCCGAAGAACTGATGCCTTTGAACTGTGGTGTTGGAGAAGACTCTTGAGAGTCCCATGGACTGCAAGGAGATCCAACCAGCCCATTTTAAAGGAGATCAGGCCTGGGTGTTCTTTGGAAGGAATGATGCTAAAGCTGAAACTCCAGTACTTTGGCCACCTCATGCGAAGAGTTGACTCATTGGAAAAGACTCTGATGCTGGGAGGGGATGGGGGCCAGAGGAAAAGGAGACGACAGAGGATAAGATGGCTGGATGGTATCACTGACTCAATGGATGTGAGTTTGAGTGAACTCCGGGAGTTGGTAATGGACAGGGAGGCCTGGCGTGCTGCATTTCATGGGGTCACAAGATGTCGGACATGACTGAGTGACTGAACTGAACTGAACTGAGACATTCAGCCTAGAAAGGCACACATATATTAGGAAATAATTTTAGGTGTTTCTGGGCCCCCTGAGATGTACCCACATACTCCAGATAAGAAGCTGTGATTGATACATTATGGAAAATTACTATCTAGCACTCTTGCTAGTGTCGAGACAGATTGATATAAAAATTTATCTACTTGCAAATTTATATTAGCCCACATCTTTCAGAAATTAAGCTTGAATAAATGCATTTACTAGTTGATTTAAAATCAACCAACCAACCTTCCTTTGACTATAGCCTGTCCATAAAATGTAGAATATTGAAGCCAAAATATGTTCACCTGGGGACAGTATTCCCATTAAATATATAGCCAAAGGAAGCAACTTATTTTCTATTATTTTTGAAAAATTGGCAGGCCTGCTATTCTCATTCTGGTTTATTTGGGGAGTTTAGTGCACAATTCCCTGAAGAAGCAAGCTACATTATCCTTCACACTACCCTTCTCAAGGTCTGGTGCCTTACAATGCAGATCCTTATTTGATTTTAATGATGAGCAAGGCTGTGTAAATTCCAAAGTTCTTACAATCACAAGAATTTCAGAAATGCAGCTTGGCATAGCTTTCAGAGAAAGGCAATGTTTTTCACATACACTAGGCCAAACAAATTACTAGAAACTTTAAGAAGGAAAATGAGTTTCTTCCAGAAAAAATATATAAGTGATATCACAGTTTGTAGAAAATACACTTTTATCCAGTAGGAGGTCCTTTTTCCAAAAATATGGGATAGTTTGTATAAAAATAAATATTTAGGAATTGAGACTTTTAAAAATAAAGTCTAATGTAGGTTGTTTAAGTTGTTCATAGTTTGTCGCTAGCTAACTCTATGCTTATCCATTAAAAAGGTAGTAACAGTTGTATTTTCTGAGCTGCAACATTAAATATATATATGTATATAAATACAAAAGTTTCCCAGGTGGCACAATGGTAAAGAATCTGCCTACCCATGCAGGAGACACAAGAGATGCAGGTTCGATCCCTGGGTCAGGAAGATCTCTTGGAATACTTCAGTATTATTGCCCGGGAAAACTCATGGACAGAGAAGCCTGGCAGACTACAGTCCATAGGGTTGCAAAGAGTTGGACACAACTAAGTACCACCACCATCACTGATAAGTTGTCTCTCTAGTGTTGGAGAAGAGCAAGTGGTGTTTTCAATAATAAATAAATATATATATATATTTATTTAAATTTAGTCAGTATTTGCACCCTCACAATTATGAGGATTTAAAAGTTTCTGATGCTTTCATTTCATTTTCATTTTCCCCTAACCACTCATTATGAAAATTTCAAATAGACAGCAAAGGTAAAATAATCATTTACTTTTTAATTAAAAAATGTTTGCTGAGTTCCCATTAAACACAAGGCAAAATATTTGCTTTGAATCTGCTTGAAAAGATATGACATTTTCACAGGAAATGACAATTATCAATAGAATCAGAGGATATATTCTGCTTCACTAAGCGTTACACAGAGATCCAGAGTGGAAGATAGTCATGGCTCAAAATGATGCATGTCAGTTACTGCTTTAGAATCTATTCACATGGAATTGGTCTGCTGTGCTGTGGTCCATGGGGTTGCAAAGAGTCAGATATGATTCAGCGACTGAACTGAACATGGAATCGAATTGTTTCAGACCGTTTTAGAGGCTACCTAATAGTACTGGCACATGTTGGTAAACCCACTGTCATGCATGCACGCTCATGCTCCAACACATATACACACACATACACACTTGACTCGACAGTGTACTCCGTTCTCTCACTAAGACAAACAGGGGAGCAGAGGAACAGAAAAGTGCTTTCCTCACTGCATGGGTGTAAACTACTCTAAATAAATGTTATCACTAAGCAGAAACACAGGTTTATCTTTAAAGTCCCACTGATTTGGAAAACAGACTTGGAATCTTACGTGTAACTGCTAAAAAGATCACATCTGTGAGAAAAAGAATAAGGCTGCCAGATATTTGGCTTTGTGTAGTCTCATGCTAAAATGTTTATTGGGACTGTCATATACAGAATGCTGAAAGAGCTATTGTTCACTTAAAGGGAATGCATCAAATTGGGAACTTCGCAATCGTGTTCTAAGAAGGAGCTGAGAGAATCTGGAGGCTCTGACATGATATGCTTTAGTGTTAGCACTGATTCAATTTACAGACTGTTGTTTATGAAAATCTTTTCTGGTACAAAAATATGAGACTAATATGAGTGAATTTAGTCTCGTTCTCTCTGGTGGAACTATTACTAACATAACTATATCAGAGTTTTCTTTTTATTATTCTTACTTGCACCAGGTGTATGAGTGGCAGAGTTAGCTATCTTCCTTCTGTGACATTTATTATATTATTTCTGAAGGAGTAGGGCCATATAAAAGCAGTGCAACTAATAATCATGCTATCTGAATGAAGATCTTATCTACCCTTTTAGTTGACCATTGAGAAAATATGGTAATGCTTAACCATGATATTTTGTACTTATTTTTCCACATCTTTGAAGAATACCTTTTATTCCTTAGAAAACTATCCAATAATGGTAGGGCAACTGAATGATCAAACGTTTTCACTATTGATAATCCACAAAAACTGAATACGTATTGTATTGCCAGTAGACACTGGAGTGTCAGGCTGTGAGTTGAGATGCTTCCCTCCACATCTTCAAACTGTGTAACTCTGGGCAAGCTAATCTCTCAAAGAATCACTGTCATTTGTAGATTAGATACACAGATAGATAACAATACATAATTCAAAAGTTTATGGTAAGGAATAAACGAGAGACTGCAAAGCAAAAAAAGCTCATGCAGTAACTGTCATACAATAAATGCTTAATAAATACTGGGTTATTGCTATTAGGGGTCTTCGCTGGTGGCTCAGAGGTTAAAGTGTCTGCCTGGAATGCAGGAGACCAGGGTTCGATCCCTGGGTCGGGAAGATCCCCTGGAGAAGGAAATGGGAACCCACTCCAGTACTCTTGCCTGGAGAATCCCATGGAGTGAGGAGCCTGGTAGGCTACAGTCCATGGGGTCGCAAAGAGTCAGACACAACTGAGCGACTTCACTTATTGCTATTAGACATGTCTATCCTGGGATTTTTGTCCCCTCTAGGGATAATAAGTGACTTCCAGGTCTTTATCAGCCACTCTCATATATTTGGGCTTCCCTGGTCGCTCAGACGGTAAAGAATCTGCCTGCATGCAGGAGACCTGGGTTCAACCACTGGGCAGGCCTGTATTTAATCCCTGGGTCAGGAAGATCCCCTGGAAAAGGGAATGGCAAGCTGCACCAGTATTCTTCCCTGGAAATTCCATAGACAGAGGAGCATGGCAGGTTACAGTCCATGGGGTAGCAAAGAGTCCGACATGATAGAGCAACTTTCACAATAACAATAATATGTTTAACCATAATAGTGAGAAACGAAATTACTAAAGCTGAAATGTATTCAACATCATTTCTCAGAAAGCGGTTAGCATAGCAATGGCAGCTAGAGATATAAACTCTGCAACAAGACTCAGTGATTAAGTTCCAATTCTGCTACTCATGAGTTGTATGACTTTGGATAATCAACAACTGATGCCTCAGTTTCTTCACCTACATAACAGCAGTAACAATACAGTCAACCATTTATAGCTGTTATAAAGATGAGAAACACTATTGTTTGAACAGCCGTTAGAACAGTGCTTATGCTTAGGAAACATAACAAATGGTAAGTAAATGTATGCAACTGCAAAATTGTGTGGGACTTTCCCTGTGTTAATTATTCTTATGTCCAGGTTTCAAATATACTCAACACGAACATTACAGGCATATCAATCAGATGAGGCACATATGTACAATGAGCCTGAATCATACCCTTTCCAGCACAGAACAGAAGAGTAGAATTCTGAATCTCCAATGTAGAATGACCAGGAGAGACCCAGCTCTACAGACTGATTTAAGTGCCACTGATTCTGCTTAGGATGCCCTACCATTCATCATCATAAGCAACCCTACTATGTTTCTCTGGCTCAAAGAATTGGTGGTGGTGGTGTTTAGTTGTGAAACTGTGTCCAACTCTTTGCAACCCCATGGACTGTAGCCCATCAGGCTCCTCTGTTCATGAGATTCAAAGAATATTGCTGTTTAAGTAAGAAGTGAAAGAAGCAGAAGAGAAAAAGCTCATATTCTTTCTTTCAATACATATGACCTCAGAAAAGAGTCAGTTAAACCAATCTCTAAAATAGTCATCAAGTATAATCTGAGTACTCACACCTAAAGTGAGGATGACAGCATCAGAAAAGGTTTTCCTCTAATGGGGTGCATCTACTTCAGGGTACTGGGCCTTTCTGCCACAAATCTCACATGTCTGCATTTTACAGTTTATAATTCTGTTAATAAAAAATACTTATATTTAGTCTTAACACCCATTTTGTCTTTAGGTGATGTGATTTCAAGCCTTATGTAAACTTTCACTAAATTCCTTTTCAAATCACATAAAATATCACCATTTAAAATATATAGTATGCTAAAAAGGACTTCCCTGGTGGCTCAGATGGTAAAGCGTCTACCTACAATGCAGGAGACCCAGGTTTGATCCCTGGATTGGGAAGACCCTCTGGAGAAGGTAATGGCAACCCACTCCAGTACTCTTGCCTGGAAAAGCCCATGGACGGAGGAACCTGGTGGGCTATATAGTCCAGGGGGTCGGAAAGAGTTAGACAAAAGGCTAAAGAGGGAAAATATTAAGGTTTTAAATTTTTTTGAAAAAGTCATCACTATTTCCATGTCCACACTAGTTTTTGAGTACATGGTACTGATATATTCACATAAGATGGATTACATAAATTGCTTTGAGAAAAATTCCAGTGTGTGGTGTCTGTGTGTGTGTATGTGTGTGTTTTCTGACACATGATTGTCTGCCATATCTCAATGCAAGAAATTTGTCTTCTGGGATTCTTCATGTCATTCTATTTTCTCTTCCTTAAATCACTAGAGAAGTCTTTAAGCTTCTGAAGATGTTCAGGAATCATTAATTTTTTGAAAGATAAATTGCTGGTTGAAGCTTAAGAGCTACTTTTGGCCCAAAACAATATCTAAAGCTGTCAATGTCTGTCATTATCCTGATTAAATAAAATTATGAACTGGCCACTACAAAGGATTTCATCTAGGATTCTTATTCATACACTTGTTCAGAGTATTTTTAATTGGAAAAATTGATAAAATTACTCTTGGGAACATTTGATATCCATGCAAAACTACTGTTTAAGATAGCTGAACATTCTTAGAAGAGCCATGCAATAAAATTGAAACATGCAAGTGAACGTTAACAATATTTCCAACTTATAAAAAATATAATCTCAAAGGCAATGCCAAAGAATGCTCAAATTACCGCACAATTGCACTCATCTCACACGCTAGTAAAGTAATGCTCAAAATTCTCCAAGCTAGGCTTCAGCAATACGTGAACCGTGAACTTCCAGATGTTCAAGCTGGTTTTAGAAAAGGCAGAGGAACCAGAGATCAAATTGTCAGCATCCGCTGGATCATGGAAAAAGCAAGAGAGCTCCAGAAAAACATCTATGTCTGCCTTATAGACTATGCCAAAGCATTTGACTGTGTGGATCACAATAAACTGTGGAAAATTCTGAAAGAGATGGGAATACCGGACCACCTGACCTGCCTCTTGAGAAACCTGTATGCAGGCCAGGAAGCAACAGTTAGAACTGGACATGGAACAGCAGGCTGGTTCCAAATAGGAAAAAGAGTACATCAAGGCTGTATATTGTCACCCTGCTTATTTAACTTCTATGCAGAGTACATCATGAGAAACGCTGGACTGGAAGAAACACAAGCTGGAATCAAGATTGGCAGGAGAAATATCAATAACCCCAGATATGCAGATGACACCACCCTTATGGCAGAAAGTGAAGAGGAACTAAAAAGCCTCTTGATGAAAGTGAAAGAGGAGAGTGAAAAAGTTGGCTCAAAGCTCAACATTCAGAAAACGAAGATCATGGCATCCGGTCCCATCACTTCATGGCAAATAGATGAGGAAACAGTGGAAACAGTGTCAGATTTTATTTTGGGGGGCTCCAAAATCACTGCAGATGGTGACTGCAGCCATGAAATTAAAAGATGCTTACTCCTTGGAAGAAAAGCTATGACCAACCTAGATAGCATATTCAAAAGCAGAGACATTACTTTGCCGACTAAGGTCCATCTAGTCAAGGCTACGGTTTTTCCTGTAGTCATGTGTGGATGTGAGAGTTGGACTGTGAAGAAGGCTGAGCGCTAAAGAATTGATGCTTTTGAACTGTGGTGTTTGAGAAGACTCTTGAGAGTCCCTTGGACTGCAAGGAGATCCAACCAGTCCATTCTGAAGGAGATCAACCCTGGGATTTCATTAGAAGGAATGATACTAAAGCTGAAACTACAGTACTTTGGCCACCTCATGCAAAGAGTTGACTCATTCATTGTAAAACACTCTCATGCTGGGAGGGATTGGGGGCAGGAGAAGAAGGGGACAACCGAGGATGAGATGCCTGGATGGCATCATTGACTCGATGGACGTGAGTCTGAGTGAACTCCGGGAGTTGATGATGGACAGGGAGGCCTGGCGTCCTGCGATTCATGGGGTCGCAAAGAGTCGGACACGACTAAGCGACTGAACTGAACTGAACATATATGATTGGTATTTATCACATATTTTTCATTGTGAATATGTACTGAACACAAAACAAATGATAAGTGCTGTGATAACTTATGAAAAAAGCAGGCATCACCTCTTCTCAAAAATTGAGTTTGATTTTAATTCTTGCCATTGAATTTCAATTTATGTGGGAAAAAAACTTACTTCAGATTTTAACCAACTTCTAAAAAGCTGAAGAATGTTTCACATAATGTCTTTGGCTATAATGACTGTTCACTTAAAACAGGTTAAACCTGTCACTTAGCATGTTGAGAGCTTTAAAAAATGTCCTGTTAACATAAGATGTATTTACCAACTTTGCACCTACCTGGATTTTCTGCTCCCTTCCACTATAATATGGGCTTCCTCTGCAGCTCAGCTGTTAAAGAATTCGCCTGCAATGCTGGAGCCTTGGGTTCGATCCCTAGGTTGGGAAGACCTCTTGGAGAAGGGAAAGGCTACCCACTCCAGTATTCTGGCCTGGAGAATTCCATGGACTGTATAGACCATGGAGTTGCAAAGAGTCGGACATGACTGAGTGACTTTCAATTCCACTATAATATAAGCTTCATGAAGTCAGGGATGTTTGCTATGTGTCAGTACAGTATAATTCTTGAGGACTGCATGTTACAAAAGGCACTCAAATGTAAGTAATAAAATGAAACTCTCTTTTTCAGTGTCTATGCAGCTTTACATCTTTTCAGACACCTTTTTTTTTTTTTCCTTTATTGGTGACAGAGCATGGTGCCTGGGAGTACCTATATAGAGGCAGACGTGCTGAGTTGGAATCCCAGTTCTGCCACTTACTGACTGTGATCATATGGGATATCTCCATAAACCCTCTGTGTTCAGTTTCCCCACCTATAAAAGGGAGATAATAACACCTCTTCCAGAAGCTCCTTGTAAGGATTAAATAGAAAGAACATGTAAATTTTTTTTGTATAGAAACTGGCATATTATCTATTCCCCATAAGAATAATGTGCCGTTTTTATAACTTATCCAGTCTAACATTTGATCCGTGATATAAAATTTATACCCAAAAAAGTAACTTATATTCACTGTCTGGCTTTCCCTATAACTCGTGACCCTCGGTCCCTGGAACACCACTTGAAGAAAGATAGATAAGCCTGTCTTGATCCCTTCAAGTGATGACAGAATTAGGTATTTTAAGGCTGTGATTGAAGCATGTATAAAACTTCAGCTTAGTTGGTCCAATTTGAGTCGAGGGGACATGTAGAGATAGAAGCAGAAATATGTTTGCAGAAGTTCAAAAGGACTAGATTATAAAACATACATGATATTAGTTTCATGACTAATGGAAAATTACCAAAGATGGATGACATGTGAATGCAGGTATTCAAAGAAATTTATGGGAGCTTTATTCTACCGGTTGCATTAGTATGGAATGTCTATGGATGAGCATGCAGAGAAGTGAATAGATAGAAGCAAGAAATTTTGCAAAGGTACCTCTCAACATGTGTAAGATGATTTGGACAGTAAGGTTTCACAAATTCAAATGTCTTTATGGGTCTTACTCATATACAATCGTATGTATTAGAACCTATGGGGAAAACAAAGGACTTAGTGAGGGAGCCATCCTACCTAAAAACATTTACAGTCAATTAAAAACACAGTTTCAGCCTCAGAAAATTGATATTTACTCCCCACCTCACCTATTCTAAGATGGCAAGATAGCAACTGTAAAGTAAAAAGGAGGAAAGGGATACAAAGGATATTTTAGAGGAAAAATGAGTATGACCTGATGTGCAGCTAAGTCGCTTCAGTAATGTCTGACTCTTTGCAAACCTATGGACTGTAGCCCACCAGGCTCCTCTGTCCATGGGATTCTCCGAGCAAGAATTCTACAGTGGGTTGCCATGCTCTCCTCCAGAGGATTTTCCCAACCCAGGGATCAAACTAACATCTCTTAAGTCTCCTGCATTGTCAGGTGGGTCCTTAACCACTAGCACCACCTGGGAAGCCCAAGACCTGACGACTGGATGTATAAAGAGAATAAAGATGAGAGATGTGTTGATGATAATAGCAGCATCACTAACTTGGACTGCATTCCCTCCAAATGATGGATTTGGAGGATAACCCCTTAAACGGAGATCCACTTCAGGAGTCTTCGATTTCTTTTTTCCTTCTAGTTTACCAAGTGTGATACACACTCCAGCCAATGTTTTTAATTGAGCTTCATTATCATAAAGAATATCCCAAAGTAAGATTTATTTTTTTTTTACTAAATAGAAGCTTCTCTACACTAGACATGTGGCCAGAACAATTTCTAAAATCTCTGCAACTAACTCCAGTGTTAGCATCTCTTTCATCTAGAAGTTATCACTGAATCAACATCATATTTTTTCTTCTATAAGGCAGTTTTACTGAGGCTTAACATTTGATGTAGCTAAATGAAAGTGATGCATGACTTATACTAAAATGGAAGAAAACAATCTCCAAACTCCATTTTAAATAAATAAAGCTTACAACCCCTTAGCAAGATGAATAAGCTTTTTCATTTTATGGACTTTTGACAAAGTTGTAGATACAAATGTGAATTGGCTGAGGCAGCAGAAATTTTGCAGTTTAGTACTTCCAAGATTATTATACTGTAATTGCTAAAACACACACACAACATCTAACATTCTTTTATGAAATTAAATATGCTCTGCAATTTTCAAAAAAAATTGCTAAAGATGTATTTCTGTATGCAGATTTTCAGAAAAATATTAACTGATCCATCATTCATATAGTAATTTTATTCCCTCATGATTCCTCATTATGAAGATATCTCTTATAGAAACAGACACTACCATTTTTTTTTGCTTAAATCATTTCAATATACCATAACTGGATGTTTGCACCTACAATGAAAAAATTAGGTAGGAGAGTTAGATAGGTATTTAAATGATTTTTACAAGAGAGATGTTTTATATCTAGAATACAATGTTAAATGGAAGATTAGAACACAAAATGGTATACTATACACAAAGCAGTGACTTTAGAACACAGCCTCAAATTCTTTAACATTTTTTGCCACCGCGAGGGAAGGTCTAAGTACTCATCTTGAATCTGGATAAACTGTAATTGCTTCAGCCAGTAGAATGTGGAGGATGTGACACCATCTGAATTCTGAGACTAGGTCAGAAAAGGCCATTCTCCTGTGCAGCCGTGTCAGAAGTTAGACTGTCGGAAACTACCACACTGGAGAAGAAGCATGAAGGCACTCTGATTGACAGTCCCAGTTGAGCTCACCTTCTGTCGCAGACAGATGGGTGGAGAAGCCATCTTGGATTTGGACACTCCAGCTCAAGTTGTTGTAAAATTTGAGGCTGCTGGGTTCAATCCCTGGGTTGGGAAGATCTCCTGGAGAAGGAAATGGCAACCCACTCCAGTATTCTTGCAAAATTCTTGGAAAATCCCATGGACGGAGGAAACGTAGGCTACAGTCCATGGGGTCGCAAAGAGTCAGACACGACTGAGCGACATTTGCTAATTTGCTAGCAGCCTCCCAGGTGGTATAATGATAAAAGAATCAACCTGCTAATGCAGGAAACACAAGAATCCCAGCTTTGATCCCTGAGATGGGAGGATCCCCTGGAGAAGGAAATGGCAACCCACTCCAGTATTCTTGCATGGAAATTTCAAAGGCAGAGGAGCCTGGGGGGCTAGTCCATGGAGTTGCAAAGAGTCAGACATGACTGAGCATGTAATCCTTGACCTGAAATAAAATGGAACATAAAAAGGCTGATCAACTTCTGTCCTTTCTGAATTTCCTAACAAAATGCTTTTGCACAATAAAATGGCTGTGTTGCATGTTGCTGGTGTGCTACAAACCATATTAGCTTTTAAGAAATGACTGTTACATTTTCAGGAGTTTTGCAAGCAATGTGGCATAGCCATTAAAAAAATACAATTCAGCAAATTATATCTTTAAGAGCTAACAAATCCTCAAAACTCATTACATCTTATTTTATTTCTGCAAAATAAACAGAATGCCGTGACTAACTGTGTTTAATAGCCCATGCCAAATTTATCATATTTCCATATAGGTAGTAACATTTTATTTTTATTGATAAAATCTACTAATTTTAAGTATTAGAAAAGAACTACTAAACATTACTCAATCATGAGATCTATAAGAATGTGCCAATCTATCACCAAAGATTAAATGCTTCAGGTGTAAGTACAGTGTTAGATGGAGAAGGAAATGGCAACCCACTCCAGTGTTCTTGCCTGGAGAATCCCAGTGACGAGGGAGCCTGGTGGGCTCAGAGTTGGACACGACTGAATATTGAACGAAGAATTAAGTGGTAGCATATAGAGAAATTCCATGGACAGAGGAGCTTGGTGGGTTCACAAAGAATGAGATGTGACTGAGTGACTAACACCAGATAGAGAAAAATATAGAGAAATATAGTGTTCTTTTTCTACTTCTTAAGAACCCAGACCAACTGGCATCTTTTGAATCAATAATACTTGTTAGTATCTAGTAATTATTTTAATGAACACACACAAATGAATTTTTAGTAAAATTTCTTCATACTGTACATCAGCTATATCCACTTAAAATTGCATACACTTCTTATAAGTGACTCTATAGCCCTGATAAAAAATACTTTGCCAAACTAAACCCATGTGAAATTTAATCTCACTTGAGCCTCTTATGAAATTAATTTTAGTGCCTAATCATACAGTCTTCATGCTGACAAAATCCATACTGAAGTTAATGAGACAGGTGTCTCCAAGGAATATCTGAATTTTTTTCTTCTACTCAAACATCAGTAGTTCAAAGATCTTGGTTTTAATACTTTCTCCTCCAATGATCTTCATAAGAAAAATTTAAACCCTCAAATATGTTCAAACGAAATCTATGCAAAAGATTAGGAGAAGAGTTAATGTTAGGTTTCCATCATCAGAAACAATCTGATAATTCCATTATCAGAAATAATTCCCTGACAAAACTTGCATATTTTATTTCCAATAAATAATTATTGTTAATTCAGATATTTCTAAGAAAACTTTACCTGTTCTCTCTTCTCAAAAATGTTCAATCACACATCTTAATGTAGGACAAATTCTGTTTAAAAAGTAACAGAATGGATTTAAGATATTTAATATAATCTTCTGACAAGTCATAATGCAGTTGACTTTAAAAGCTAAGGTCAGAGATTTTATTAGCTACTAACTATGGAATCATCAGATCTCACCAAGATATTTCAAATAATACTCAAAAATTATGATAAAAATTGTACTTTTAAGTGTGCATTTTATGTTTTAATTGAAAAAAATACATACTGTATTTCCAAACACTGGTTGCACAATTTCATTTCCTATTTTATAACCAGGCTTTAGAATTATCCTTCTCATGCTGTGTCTATTTGCATTTAAACCTGACATAAATACATTGTTAGTCTAAGATGCTTTTTAAAGTAAGTAATTGTACATATCAACTATGGTGAAAATGTTTACTGTAGTGTTAGTCACTCAGGTATGCCCAACTTTTTGCAACCCCATGGACTATAGCCTGCCCTGCTCTATTGTCCACAGAATTCTCCAGGCAAGAGTACTGGAGTGGATTGCCATGCCCTTATCCTAGAGACCTTTCCAATCCAGGGATTTAATGTGGGTCTCCTGTATTGCAGGAAGATTCTTTACTGTATATGTCAGCAGGGAAACCCTAAGAGGTGCTATTTTATTACCAAATAAAGTTCAGAGGCATCTGTTCTGTGTTTTTTAAGGTTTAGCAATTGCGTTGCTACCACAAAATAGATGCTTGTTGTTGTTCAGTCACTCAGTGCTGTCTAACTCTTTGCAACCCCATTGGACTACAGCACGCTAGGTTTCCTATCGTTTACCATCTGCCAGAGTTTGAGTTAAAACTCATATCCACTGAGTAAGTGATGCTAACCAACCATCTCATCTTCTGTCATCCCCTTCTCCTCCTGCTTTCTATCTTTCCCACCATCAGGGTCTTTTCTAATGAGTTGGCTCTTTGCCTCAGGTGGTCAAAGTATTGGAGGTCCATCATCAGTCCTTCCAGTGAAAGTTCAAGGTTGATTCATTGACTGGTTTGATCGCCTTGCTGTCCAAGGGACTCTCAAGAGTCTTCTCCAACACAACAGTTTGAAAGTATCACTTCTTTGGTGCTCAGCCTTCTTTATGGTCCAACTCACGTATCTGTACATGATTACTGGAAAAACATAGCTCTTACTATACAGTGTTGTGCCAGCAGAGTAATGTCTCTACTTTTTAATAACTTGTCTAGGTTTGTCATATAATCTGAGTGCGAAGAGTACCAGAGTATGACTTCACATTTTCTAGAATTGTAAATTTATGACCTTTTACTTTTTAATATGTATAATTGTATGTATAATCAACCTACAGAAGAAATTACTAATCATAAACTAGCAATCATCATTTGCTATCAATTTGCTATCAAACAAACCTGAATCAAAAGCAGGATTAAGTTTATTAAGTCAAAAATGCTCACAAAATCTCGAAAGGATGGTGCTATGACTTAATGTGATTTTATATATGGTTTTTCAAAAATAGTTCTATATTCCCTACAAATTTGAGAACTATCTTGAAATAATCAGCCAAAATGTATGCCTGATGTGTAGTTAAATCTTTCTCATAAAGAGAACTGGAGATTCAAATGCATTTTCTGATTAATTCTAACCATCATTAGATAAGGAATAACACTAACTTGATGCAATAAAGGACAGAAATGGTATGGTCCACTAACAGAAGCAGATGATATTAAGAAGAGGTGGCAACAATACACAGAAGAACTGTACAAAAAAGATCATGACCCAGATAACCACAATAGTGTGATCACTCACCTAGAGTCAGACATCCTGGAGGGCGAAGTCAAGTGGGCCATAGGAAGCATCACTGCAAACAAAGCTAGTGGAACTGATGAAATTACAGAGGAGCTATTTAAAATCCTAAAAGATGATGCTGTTAAAGTATTGCACTCAATATGCCAGCAAATTTGGAAAACTCAGCAGTGGCCACGGGATTTGAAAAGGTCAGTTTTCATTCCAATCCCAAACAAAGGCAATGCCAAAGAATGTTCAAACTACTGCACAATAGCACTCATCTCACAGGCTAGCAAAGTAACACTCAAAATTCTTCAAGCCAGGCTTCAAAGTATGTGAACCAAGAACTTCCAGATGTTCAAGATGAATTTAGAAAAGGCAGAGGAACCAGAGGTCAAATTGCCAACATTTGCTGGATCACAGAAAAAGCAAGAGAAAATCCAGAAAAAAAAATCTGCTTCTGCTTCATTGACGATGATAAAGTCTGGGACTGTGTGGATCACAACAAACTTTGGAAAATTCTTAGATTGGAACACCAGACCATCTTACCTGCCTCCTGAGAAATATGTATGCAGGTCAAGAAGCAACAGTTAGAACTGGACATGGAACAGCAGACTGGTTCAAAATCGGGAAAGGAGCACTCCAAGGCTGTATATTGTGGCCCTACTTATTTCACTTACATGCAGAGTATATCATGCAAAATGCCAGGCTAGATGAAGCACAAGCTGGAATCAAGATTCCCAGGAGGACTATCAATAACCTCAGATATGCAGATGACACCACATTTATGGCAGAAAGCGAAGAGGAACTAGTGAGTGTCTTGATGAAAGTGAAAGAGGAGAGTGAAAATCCTGGCTTAAAACTCAACATTCAGAAAACAAAGATCATGGCATCTGTTCTCATTAGTTCATAGCAAATAGGTGGGGAAACAATGGAAGTGGTGACAGACTTCATATTCTGGGTCTCCAAAATCACTGCAGGTGGAGACTGCAGCCATAAAATTAAAAGATGCTTGCTCCTTGGAAGAAAAGCTATGAACAACCTAGACAGCATATTAAAAAGCACAGACATTACTTTGCCAACAAAGGTCCATCTAGTCAGTTATTGTTTTTCCAGTAGTCATGTATGGATGAGATTTGGACTATAAAGAAAGCTAAGTGCAGCAGAATTGATGCTTTTTAACTGTGGTGTTGGAGAAGACACTTGAGAGTCCCTTGGACTGCAAGGAGATCCAACCAGTCCATCATAAAGGAAATCAGTCATGGATATTCATTGGAGGGACTGATAATGAAGCTGAAGCTCCAACACTTTGGCCACCTGATGCGAAGAGCTGACTCATTGGCAAAGACCCTGATACTGGGAAAGACAAAAGATGGGAGGAGAAGGGGATGACAGAGGATCACATGGTTGGATGGCATCCCCGACTTGATGGACATGAGTTTGAGAAAGCTCCGGGAGTTGGTGATGGACAGGGAAGCCTGGCATGCTGCAGTCCATGGGGTCGCAAAGAGTTGGACATGACTGAGTATCTGAACTGATGCAAACTCTTCCAAAGAGAGAGAATATTTTAACGTCATTTTATCAACTTTACATTTCCCTAATACAAAAGACAAAGACAGAAAAGTTACATTTCTTTCTTTTAATATTAAAAAACATATTTTTGGATTAAAGTGTTGTTCAGTACAGTTCAGTTCAGTTGCTCAGTTGTGTCCGACTCTGCGACCCCATGAATTGTAGCACGCCAGGCCTCCCTGTCCATCACCAGCTCCCAGAGTTCACTCAAACTCACGTCCATCGAGTCAGTGATGCCATCCAGCCATCTCATCCTCTGTTGTCCCCTTCTCCTCCTGCTCCCAATCCTTCCCAGCATCAGAGTCTTTTCCAATGAGTCTACTCTTCGCATGAGGTGGCCTAAGTACTGGAGTTTCAGCTTTAGCATCATTCCTTCTAATGAAATCCCAGGATTGATCTCCTTCAGAATGGACTGGTTGGATCTCCTTGCAGTCCAAGGAACTTGCAAGAGTCTTCTCCAACACCACAGTTCAAAAACATCAATTCTTCAGCGCTCAGCCTTCTTCACAGTCCAACTCTCACATCCATACATGACCACAGGAAAAACCATAGCCTTGACTAGACGGACCTTAGTCGGCAAAGTAATGTCTCTGCTTTTGAATATGCTATCTAGGTTGGTCATAACTTTTCTTCCAAGGAGTAAGCGTCTTTTAATTTCATGGCTGAAATCACCATCTGCAGTGATTTTGGAACCCCCCAAAATAAAGTCTGACACTGTTTGCACTGTTTCCCCATCTATTTCCCATGAAGTGACGGGACCAGATGCCATGATCTTAGTTTTCTGAACGTTGAGCTTTAAGCCAACTTTTTCCACTCTCCTCTTTCACTTTCATCAAGAGGCCTCTTAGTTCCTCTTCACTTTCTGCCATAAGAGTGGTGTCATCTGCATATCTGAGGTTATTGATATTTCTCCCGCCAATCTTGATTGCAGCTTGTGTTTCTTCCAGTCCAGCATTTCTCATGATGTTCTCTGCATAGAAGTTAAATAAGCAGGATGACAATATACAGCCTTGACGTACTCCTCTCCTGATCTGGAACCAATCTGTGGTTCCATGTCTAGTTCTAACTGTTGCTTCCTGACCTGCATACAGATTTCTCAAGAGGCAGGTCCGGTGGTCTGGTATTCCCATTTCTTTCAGAATTTTTCACATTTATTGTGATCCACACAAAGTCTTTGGCATAGTCTATAAAGCAGAAATAGATGTTTTTCTGGAACTCTCTTGCTTTTTCCATGATCCAGCGGTGGTTGGCAAATTGATCTCTGGTTCCTTTGCCTTTTCTAAAACCAGCTTGAACATCTGGACATTCACAGTTCACGTATTGCTGAAGCCTGGCTTGGAGAATTTTGAGCATTACTTTACTAGTGTGTGAGATGAGTGCAATTGTGTAGTAGTTTGAGCATTCTGTGGCAGTGCCTTTCTATGGAATTGGAATGAAAACCGACCTTTACCAGTCCTGTTACCACGGCTGAGTTTTCCAAATTTGCTGGCATATTGAGTGCAGCACTTTCACAGCATCATTTTTCAGGATTTGAAATAGCTCAACTGGAATTCCATCACCTCCACTAGCTTTGTTCGTAGTGATGCTTTCTAAGGCCCACTTGACTTCACATTCCAGGATGTCTGGCTTTAGATGAGTGATCACACCATCATGATTATCCGGGTTGTGAAGATCTTTTTTGTATAGTTCCTGTATGTATTCTTGCCACCTCTTCTTAATATCTTCTGCTTCTGTCAGATCCATACCATTTCTGTCCTTTATCGAGCCCATCTTTGCATGAAATGTTACCTTGGTATCTCTAGTCTTTCCCATTCTGTTCTTTTCCTCTATTTCTTTGCACTGATCACTGAAGAAGGCTTTCTTATCTCTTCTTGCTATTCTCTGAAACTCTGCATTCAGATGCTTATATCTTTCCTTTTCTCCTTTGCTTTTCTCTTCTCTTCTTTTCACAGCTATTTGTAAGGCCTCCCCAGACAGCCATTTTGCTTTTTTGCATTTCTTTTCCATGGGGATGGTCTTGATCCCTGTCTCCTGTACAATGTCACGAACCTCAGTCCATAGTTCCTCTGGCACTCTATATATCAGATCTAGGCCCTTAAATCTATTTCTCACTTCCACTGTATAATCATAAGGGATTTGATTTAGGTCATACCTGAATGGTCTAGTGGTTTTCCCTAATTTCTTTACAATAAGATTTTCAGGTGTACCTTATTAGTAATTTGATATTTTTATAAAATATACTTCATGGAAATTTATTATAAAATATTTGCTACATACCATTTATACCATGCAATTTCTCTGATGAGTATACATGGAAAAATCTTCAACAACATACTAGCAAACCAAATTTAACAGTACACTAAAAAGATCTTACATTATAACATAGAGGGCCTTATTCCAATGATGCATATATGGTTCAATATCAATCAACTTGATACACCATATTAGCAACAGGAAGAATAGAAATCACGTGATCATCTCAATAGATGCAAAAAACCATCTGACATATTTCAATTTCCACTCATGATAAAAATTCAACAAATTTGGTATAGAAGGAACATGAGTGAAGTGAGTGTAAGTTGCTCAGTCATGTCCAACTCTGTGATCCCATGGACTAGGAAGTCCATGGAATTCTCCAGTCCAGAATACTGGAGTGTGTAGCTGTTCCCTTCTCCAAGGTATCTTCCCAACCCAGGGATCGAACCCAGGTCTCCCGCATTGCAGGCAGATTCATTACCAGCTGAGCCACCAGGGAAGCCCAAGAATACTAAAGTGGGTAGTCTTTCCCTTCCCTAGTGGATCTTTCTGACCCAGGAATCAAACCAGGTTTCTTGCATTGCAGGTGGATTCTTAACCAGATGAGATCCCATATCTTAATATAACAGAAGCCATTTATGAGAAACCTTCCCTGCTGGCTCATCTGGTAAAGAATCCACCTGCAATGTGGGAGACCTGGGTTCGATCACTGGGTTGGGAAGATCTCCTGGAGAAGAGAATGGCTACCCACTCCAGTATTCTGGTCTGGAGAATTCCACGGACTGTATAGTTCATGTACACAACTGAGCAACTTTCACTTCACTTCACTTCTTTATGATAAACCTACAGCTAACATCATATTCAAAGATTAAAAGCTTTCAGATTCTCCTCTATGACCAGAAACAAGACAAGGATGATCACTCTTAACCACTTCTACTTAATACAGTTTTGGAAATCCTAGCCACAGTAATCAGACAAGTAAAAGACAGAAAGGCATCCAGATTGGAAGGGAAAAAGTAAAACTGTCACTACTTGAAGATGACATAATGCTATGTATAGAAAACCTTATGATGCTACCAAAGACGATTAGGACTAATAAATTTAGTAAAGTTTCAGAACACAAGATTAATATACAGAAATCTGTTGTTCTATACAATAATAATGAACTATCACAGAGAGAAAAGAATAAAACAGTCTCATTTATAATCTCATCAAAATAATAAAATACCTAGAAATAAATTTAACCAAGATGGTGAAAGACCTGTAATCAGAAACCATTAAATTTATAAAACAATAAAGAAGGGAACTGAAGACAATACAAATAAATGGAAAGCTATCCCATGTTTATAGATTGGAAGAATTAAATATGTTAAAATAGCCACATAACCCAATGCCACCTATAGATTTAATATAATCATTATCAAAATGCTTATGACATTTTTCTGAGAACTAAAACAAATAATACTTAGTACATATAAAATCAGAAAAGACCTATATAGCCAAAACTATTTCTTTGAAGAAAAGAACAAAGCTAGAGGTATCATTCTCCCTGACTTCAGACTATACTACAAAGCTATGGTAAGCAAAACAGTCTGACAGTGCCACAGAATTTGAGACATAGG
Organism: Ovis aries; assembly: GCF_016772045.2. Lineage (NCBI taxonomy): Eukaryota > Metazoa > Chordata > Mammalia > Artiodactyla > Bovidae > Ovis > Ovis aries. The sequence continues at coordinate 66,869,821 of NC_056068.1, read as the reverse complement.
TTAATGGAAAAGAATAAAGTGCCCAGCAATACACTCATACACATATGGTCAATAATCTAAAACAAAGGATGAAAGACTATAAATAGGGAAAATACTGCCTCTTCAATAAGTAATGTTTGGAAAATGAACAGCTATATATAAAAGAGTCAAAGTAGAATATTTTCTCAATTCATATATCAAAAAAACCTCAAAATTGGTTAAAGTGTAACATCTAAAACAATAAATCTCCTAGAAGAAAGCATAGGCAGCACACAGTCTTTAACCTAAGTCTTAGCAAATTTGTAACTGGCTCCTCAGGCAGAGGAAACAAACCAAAAATTAAAAAATGGAAAACTAAAAACATAAACACAAATATTCAACATAAACAAAGACACGTATATTAAGACAAAAGTTTGAGTAGGCAGAATCTAAAAATACTTTAAAATAATACATTATGACCAAGAAGGATTTGTCCCAAAATATATATACTTTAACATTTCTAAATGTTCATGAACAGATTAAACATATGACATATAGACAAAGGAAATACCATTCAACTTTTAAAAATGAGGAAACTTTGCCGTGTGGGTCAAGGTGGGAGGAACTAGAGGACATTATGCTAAGTAAAATAAGTCAGGCAGAGGAAGAAAATACTGTATGATTTCACCTAGCTAAAAGAGTGAAACTACAGAAGCAGAGAACAGAATGGTGGTTCTGGAGGATGTCAGAAAAGAAAAACGGGGAGGTGATAGTCAAAAGGTATAACGTTTCAGTTATATAAGAGGAAAAATTTCTGGAGATGCAACATTTAGCCTAGTGTCTATAGTTAACACTACTGTATTGCATATGTAACATCTTCTAAGAGGTTCATGTTAAGTGTTGCAATAATAAAAAAATACTACTAATTTTAAAAACTAGGTTAGAGGTGATGGATAGGTTTATAGATTTATAGTGATGATTGTTTCATGTTGTATGTGTGTGTGATAGTGGCTCAGTCTTATCTGACTGTTTGAAACCCCATGGACTGAAGCCCGCTAGGCTCCTCTGTCCATGGAATTCTCCAGGCAACAAGACTGGAGTAGGTTGCCATTTCCTTCTCCAGGGGACCTTCATGTTGTATGAAGTGAAGTGAAGTGAAGTCGCTTAGTTGTGTCCGACTATTTGCAACCCCGTGGACTGTAGCCTGCCAAGATCCTCTGTCCATGGGATTTTCCAGGCAAGAATACTGGAGGGGGTTGCCATTTCCTTCTCCAGGGGATCTTCCCAAGTCAGGAATTGAACTCAGGTCTCCTGCATTGCAGGCATACGCTTTATCCTCTGAGCCACCAGGGAAGCCCCATGTAGTTGTATATATTAAACAAGCAGAGCTTTATATATGTCAATCATAACTCAACAAAGTAAAAACATTAAAGAAAAGGTTAAAAAAGAAAATTAATCCCTGTCATTCACCATATTAATAAAACTATTCTTACCACTTAGTAAACTCAGTGCCCCCAAATAAATTCATTATAGAAGGAAATTTCTCAATGCTGTGTCCTCAGAACTTAGAACAACCCCTGGTATATAGCAGTTACTCAACAGATACTAAAAATATGTTATTTCAAGGATTATAAAAAAGATTCAATTTATTTGAAATTATTGCAATTTGGTATTTGATTCTCCCCAAGTATTTGTTTCACATATGTAATGATGAATATTAAGAAATTATCCTTTTAAAATATGTGATAAACAAAAGTAGATAAAAGTATGCTTATATAATTTATTAACATACTATTAAGTGATAAGCAGTGATACCTGACTGCACTAGCAAAAAAAAAAAAAAAAAAGGAAGCAAACTATGGAAAGACTAGCTCACATAAAAGCTTTTGCTAAAATGTGTTCATGTCATCTTTTTTATACTGAGTAGCAGTAGCTGTCAAAAAGATCCTAACAGCTTCAGAAAAGTTTAACTGAATGCCACATGTATTGCAGTACTTAGAGTTATGTGTAATCAAACAGGAATGTACTGGGGAGTTTGTTTCTATCCATCCATCTAATTTTTTTTTTCTGTTGTGATCTCTCCATTTTCATTTCTAGTTTTGTTGATTTGATTCTTCTCCCTTTTTTTCTTGATGAATCTGGCCAATGGTTTGACTGTTTTATTTATCCTTTCAAAGAACCAGCTTTTAGCTTTGTTGATTTTTACTATGGTCGCCTTCCTTTTTCATTTATTTCTGCCCTAATTTTTACGATTTCTTTCCTTCTGCTAACCATGTGGTTCTTCATTTCTTCTTTTTCTAGTTGCTTTAGGTGTAGAGTTAAGTGATTTATTTGATTTTTCTCCTGTTTCTTGAGATAGGCTTGTATTCTTTTTTTTAAAATTTTTTAATTTTTAATTTTTTTATTTTTTAAATTTTAATATCTTTAATTCTTACATGCGTTCCCAAACATGAACCCCCCTCCCACCTCCCTCCCCATAACATCTCTCTGGGTCATCCCCATGCACCAGCCCCAAGCATGCTGCATCCTGCGTCAGACATAGACTGGCGATTTAATTATTACATGATAGTATACATGTTAGAGTGTCATTCTCCCAAATCATCCCACCCTCTCCCTCTCCCTCTGAGTCCAAAAGTCCGTTATACACATCTGTGTCTCTTTCCCTGTCTTGCATACAGGGTCGTCATTGCCATCTTCCTAAATTCCATATATATGTGTTAATATACTGTATTGGTGTTTTTCTTTCTGGCTTACTTCACTCTGTATAATGGGCTCCAGTTTCGTCCATCTCATCAGAACTGATTCAAATGAATTCTTTTTTATGGCTGAGTAATACTCCATTGTGTATATGTACCACAGCTTTCTTATCCATTCATCTGCTGATGGACATCTAGGTTGTTTCCATGTCCTGGCTATTATAAACAGTGCTGCGATGAACATTGGGGTACATGTGTCTCTTTCAATTCTGGTTTCCTCGGTGTGTACCACAGCAATCAGAGCAGAAAAAGAAATAAAAGGAATCCAAATTGGAAAAGAAGAAGTAAAACTCTCACTGTTTGCAGATGACATGATCCTCTACATAGAAAACCCTAAAGACTCCACCAGAAAATTACTAGAGCTAATCAATGAATATAGTAAAGTTGCAGGATATAAAATCAACACACAGAAATCCCTTGCATTCCTATACATGAATAAGGAGAAAGTAGAAAAAGAAATTAAGGAATCAATTCCATTCACCATTGCAACAAAAAGAATAAAATACTTAGGAATATATCTACCTAAAGAAACTAAAGACCTATATATAGAAAACTATAAAACACTGATGAAAGAAATCAAAGAGGACACTAATAGATGGAGAAATATACCATGTTCATGGATTGGAAGAATCAATATCGTGAAAATGAGCATACTACCCAAAGCAATTTACAAATTCAATGCAATCCCTATCAAGCTACCAGCCACATTTTTCACAGAACTAGAACAAATAATTTCAAGATTTGTATGGGAATACAAAAAAACCTCGAATAGCCAAAGCAATCTTGAGAAAGAAGAATGGAACTGGAGGAATCAACTTGCCTGACTTCAGGCTCTACTACAAAGCCAAAGTCATCAAGACAGTATGGTACTGGCACAAAGACAGACACACAGATCAATGGAACAAAATAGAAAGCCCAGAGATAAATCCACACACATATGGACACCTTATCTTTGACAAAGGAGGCAAGAATATACAATGGAGTAAAGACAATCTCTTTAACAAGTGGTGCTGGGAAAACTGGTCAACCACTTGTAAAAGAATGAAACTAGATCACTTTCTAACACCGCACACAAAAATAAACTCAAAATGGATTAAAGATCTAAATGTAAGACCAGAAACTATAAAACTCCTAGAGGAGAACATAGGCAAAACACTCTCAGACATAAATCACAGCAGGATCCTCTATGATCCACCTCCCAGAATTCTGGAAATAAAAGCAAAAATAAACAAATGGGATCTAATTAAAATTAAAAGCTTCTGCACAACAAAGGAAAATATAAGCAAGGTGAAAAGACAGCCTTCTGAATGGGAGAAAATAATAGCAAATGAAGCAACTGACAAACAACTAATCTCAAAAATATACAAGCAACTTATGCAGCTCAATTCCAGAAAAATAAACGACCCAATCAAAAAATGGGCCAAAGAACTAAATAGACATTTCTCCAAAGAAGACATACGGATGGCTAACAAACACATGAAAAGATGCTCACCATCTAATTATTTATTTTAAAATACTGAAGCAAGTCAAAGTCTATGATTAACATTTAAGATAAAACATTGAATTACCTTAAACTTTCATCAACAAAGCTAAATGTCTACTTCATTAAATATAGTTATAGTAGCATGCATGGCTTAGTGATATGTTTAATTGACTAAATAAGCCAAATTAAATATTGCAGATATGTGAGTTACTACTCATGTAGCAGATACAAATCTCAGCCCATGAATCCAGATGGGAAAGATATGTAAGTGTATTTATCCATAACTTATATTAATGTTTATAATAAGCTGCCACTAATTTCAGGTATTCAAACCACTTCCCAAAATGTTACATTTAATTATGAGTGATATGTAATATGAAAGCATGGGTAGCAGCTGTGGACACATTCCATTTTCATATTCCTTTTCCTAGTGATAATGTTTCCTCCATAGAATTGTTATTCAGGCCACATCTGGGCCACTTTTCCTGTCCATGATGAATCTATTACTTTCATAGTCCTAAAATTTGAGGGAGCTTTAAACAGAACACCTACAAGCCTTATAGCCTATGTGCCAACTGGAAACCAGGTTCCTGGATTTGAATCCCAGATGCACTGTCCATTATTTATGCAATTTTGAGCACCATAACTAGCATGTGCATGTCTCAGTTTCCTCCTGTAAAAAAAAATGGTGATAATAATATGGATTGAAATGTTATTATATTAACCTGCTTAGAACAGTTCCTGACATACAATAGTCTACTGGCTCTAATACTATCATTTTCACATTTGCTGCATGATTTGGCAACAAAATTAGGGCAGAGAGCAATCAGGAATGCAGATGCCAAAATATTACCTTTATTATATGGCTTACATGTGGAGACACATGGATTTCCTAACAGTAAACCCCAGATAATCATAGACTCCTGGAAAGTCATCACACATATCATTACATGATTGTGATGAAACTAAATCTCATAGCTTGAAATCCACACATGACAATTGTATGACTTGTCAGAGATGAGTTAAAAATGAACTTTCAGAAAATCTTCATATTTAAAATATTTAAGAGTAAATGTTCACTAAAATATCAAAATTTAAACTGTCTGAGAAAACTGCTCACAGACTCTCTTCAATTTAAAAACTTACCAATTAGGAAATTTGTGTTGGAAATTTTCGTTTCAAAGTTGAAATCCACTATCAAGAATTCAGACCACTTGTTTCAAAAATATCCTTTCTTTACAGGACCAGCTAGGGGGTAAAAGCTCTACACATTTCCATAAATGTTTCTTTTCTTTTTTTTTTTTTAATTTATTTTTTTTATTTTTTTTATTTTTTAAATTTTAAAATCTTTAATTCTTACATGCATTCCCAAACATGAACCCCCCTCCCACCTCCCTCCCCATAACATCTTTCTGGGTCATCCCCATGCACCAGCCCCAAGCATGCTGCATCCTGCGTCAGACATAGACTGGCGATTCAATTCACATGATAGTATACATGTTAGAATGTCATTCTCCCAAATCATCCCACCCTCTCCCTCTCCCTCTGAGTCCAAAAGTCCGTTATACACCTCTGTGTCTCTTTCCCTGTCTTGCATACAGGGTCGTCATTGCCATCTTCCTAAATTCCATATATATGTGTTAGTACACTGTATTGGTGTTTTTCTTTCTGGCTTACTTCACTCTGTATAATCGGCTCCAGTTTCATCCATCTCATCAGAACTGATTCAAATGAATTCTTTTTAACGGCTGAGTAATACTCCATTGTGTATATGTACCAGTGCTTTCTTATCCATTCATCTGCTGATGGACATCTAGGTTGTTTCCATGTCCTGGCTATTATAAACAGTGCTGCGATGAACATTGGGGTACATGTGTCTCTTTCAATTCTGGTTTCCTCGGTGTGTATGCCCAGAAGTGGGATTGCTGGGTCATAAGGTAGTTCTATTTGCAATTTTTAAGGAATCTCCACACTGTTCTCCATAGTGGCTGTACTAGTTTGCATTCCCACCAACAGTGTAGGAGGGTTCCTTTTCTCCACACCCTCTCCAGCATTTATTGCTTGCAGATTTTTGGATCGCAGCCATTCTGACTGGTGTGAAGTGGTACCTCATTGTGGTTTTGATTTGCATTTCTCTAATAATGAGTGATGTTGAGCATCTTTTCATGTGTTTGTTAGCCATCCGTATGTCTTCTTTGGAGAAATGTCGATTTAGTTCTTTGGCCCATTTTTTGATTGGGTCGTTTATTTTTCTGGAGTTGAGCTGCAGAAGTTGCTTGTATATTTTTGAGATTAGTTGTTTGTCAGTTGCTTCATTTGCTATTATTTTCTCCCATTCAGAAGGCTGTCTTTTCACCTTGCTTATATTTTCCTTTGTTGTGCAGAAGCTTTTAATTTTAATTAGATCCCATTTGTTTATTTTTGCTTTTATTTCCAGCATTCTGGGAGGTGGATCATAGAGGATCCTGCTGTGATTTATGTCTGAGAGTGTTTTGCCTATGTTCTCCTCTAGGAGTTTTATAGTTTCTGATCTTACATTTAGATCTTTAATCCATTTTGAGTTTATTTTTGTGTGCGGTGTTAGAAAGTGATCTAGTTTCATTCTTTTACAAGTGGTTGACCAGTTTTCCCAGCACCACTTGTTAAAGAGATTGTCTTTACTCCATTGTATATTCTTGCCTCCTTTGTCAAAGATAAGGTGTCCATATGTGTGTGGATTTATCTCTGGGCTTTCTATTTTGTTCCATTGATCTATATGTCTGTCTTTGTGCCAGTACCATACTGTCTTGATGACTGTGGCTTTGTAGTAGAGCCTGAAGTCAGGCAAGTTGATTCCTCCAGTTCCATTCTTCTTTCTCAAGATTGCTTTGGCTATTCGAGGTTTTTTGTATTTCCATACAAATCTTGAAATTATTTGTTCTAGTTCTGTGAAAAATGTGCCTGGTAGCTTGATAGGGATTGCATTGAATTTGTAAATTGCTTTGGGTAGTATACTCATTTTCACTATATTGATTCTTCCAATCCATGAACATGGTATATTTCTCCATCTATTAGTGTCCTCTTTGATTTCTTTCATCAGTGTTTTATAGTTTTCTATATATAGGTCTTTAGTTTCTTTAGGTAGATATATTCCTAAGTATTTTATTCTTTTCGTTGCAATGGTGAATGGAATTGTTTCCTTAATTTCTTTTTCTACTTTCTCATTATTCGTGTATAGGAATGCAAGGGATTTCTGTGTGTTGATTTTATATCCTGCAACTTTACTATATTCATTGATTAGCTCTAGTAGTTTTCTGGTGGAGTCTTTAGGGTTTTCCATGTAGAGGATCATGTCATCTGCAAACAGTGAGAGTTTTACTTCTTCTTTTCCAATTTGGATTCCTTTTATTTCTTTTTCTGCTCTGATTGCTGAGGCCAAAACTTCCGGAACTATGTTGAATAGTAGCGGTGAAAGTGGACACCCTTGTCTTGTTCCTGACTTTAGGGAAATGCTTTCAATTTTTCACCATTGAGGATAATGTTTGCTGTGGGTTTGTCATAGATAGCTTTTATTATGTTGAGATATGTTCCTTCTATTCCTGCTTTCTGGAGAGTTTTTATCATAAATGGATGTTGAATTTTGTCAAAGGCCTTCTCTGCATCTATTGAGATAATCATATGGTTTTTATTTTTCAATTTGTTAATGTGGTGAATTACATTGATTGATTTGCGGATATTGAAGAATCCTTGCATCCCTGGGATAAAGCCCACTTGGTCATGGTGTATGATCTTTTTAATGTGTTGTTGGATTCTGATTGCTAGAATTTTGTTGAGGATTTTTGCATCTATGTTCATCAGAGATATTGGCCTGTAGTTTTCTTTTTTTGTGACATCTTTGTCAGGTTTTGGTATTAGGGTGATGATGGCCTCATAGAATGAGTTTGGAAGTTTACCTTCCTCTGCAATTTTCTGGAAGAGTTTGAGGAGGATAGGTGTTAGCTCTTCTCGAAATTTTTGGTAGAATTCAGCTGTGAAGCCATCTGGACCTGGGCTTTTGTTTGCTGGAAGATTTCTGATTACAGTATCAATTTCCGTGCTTGTGATGGGTCTGTTAAGATTTTCGATTTCTTCCTGGTTCAGTTTTGGAAGATTGTACTTTTCTAAGAATTTGTCCATTTCTTCCACGTTGTCCATTTTATTGGCATACAACTGCTGATAGTAGTCTCTTATGATCCTTTGTATTTCTGTGTTGTCTGTTGTGATCTCTCCATTTTCATTTCTAATTTTATTGATTTGATTTTTCTCTCTTTGCTTCTTGATGAGTCTGGCTAATGGTTTGTCAATTTTATTTATCCTTTCAAAGAACCAGCTTTTGGCTTTGTTGATTTTTGCTATGGTCTCTTTTGTTTCTTTTGCATTTATTTCTGCCCTAATTCATAAATGTTTCTGCGTGAATCATTTTTTATTAAAACTTCTTTAGATAAAAAAGGGAGATAGAACATGGGGTCAGAGGGCTGGTTCCTCAGATCTTAAGTGATTAAGGAATGTATTCATCTTTAAATAGAACAAGCAACCAGCATGAGTCTTATAATGGTATACAACACAAATTCTGTAAATAATAAAGTAAAAACTCATTGCCACATAGACTACTTGGTGATCAAATAAGAAGAGCAGCAATGAAAATAACAAATTTAAACTTTATTTCCCTTGTATCAGATACTAATCAAGGTGTCACATGTATTAGTTCTTGTAATTTTAGCAACAAAGTACTATTCCAAACTCTTGTTTTACAAAAGAATAAATAAAGCATAGAATAACATAAGTCACATACTCAGCAAGTTGCAGACCTAGGATTTGGTGACCACAGATCCAGATTCTATGCTGCTGAATATTCTAATGAAAACTTTATCTGGTATCAGTGAACATTTTTGTTTGTTGAGTGAAAATTATAGCACTTTCAGAATATACTTATTACTAAAAAAAAAAGCAGATAAACTATCAATAATTTCTTTAAGGCAAGCAACACGTGGTTTATAGTCTTTGCGTAATCTTTAAAATATTTTTGCAGACTTTGTTAACATTCAATAAACCATTTATAGTAAACTCAAACAACTTCACTTTCACTTTTCACTTTCATGCATTGGAGAAGGAAATGGCAACCCACTCCAGTGTTCTTGCCTGGAGAATCCCAGTGATGGGGGAGCCTGATGGGCTGCCGTCTATGGGGTCGCACAGAGTCAGACATGACTGAAGTGACTTAGCAGCAGCAGCAACAAAAACCAGAGATATTATTCCATAATATGGCTCAACTTATCTTATCCATGTACTTTTCATACTTCAATTTATAAAATATTAATAGCTAATTTGGTGGTAAAAGTTTGAACAAAGTGAACTCAAATTGTTCGGCCAATTCTAGTAGTTTTTGTCTCAAACGCTCACAAAATAAATATTTATTCTGGAAAATAGTGGTTTAAAAATCAAAATTAGGTATCATTACAGTTCTAGGTATTCCAAGTGAAAATTAACATTTTTTAAGTCGTGGAATTCATCCATCATTGGTATGTCTGTATCACCATATTAGGCAAGATGTATATCCTACTGTTGCCATAACACATTACCACAAATTTAATGGCTTACAAAAAATGAAATTCATTATTTTAGAGTTCTGAAAATGACAAGTTTAAATTCAAGGTGTAGGCAGAATAGCATTCTCTCTAGAGGATCTGGGGGAGAATACACCAGTTTGCCCTTTTTTAGTGTATAGAAACTACCTTAATCCCTTGGTTTGTGGCCACCTCCTGTCTCCTGCCTCCCTCCTCTCAGGAAAACCCTTATGATTGCATTGAGCCTACCTCAACAATTCAGGATGTTCCCTTCCATTCAAGCCAAAGTGTAACTACACCTGTAAAATCCCTGTTACCGTTCAAGGGAACATTCACAGTTTCCCAGGATTAGGAGATGGATATCTTTTGTGGTGGGGTATTATTGAGTGGGTAAGAAGGAATATTTTTTTATTAAATATTACATGCCAGACCTCTACGCTATAAATTTTTAGAAGCTGACCTTTCAGGACAAATACTTCTAATTATATCTTAGCTCATAGAATCTTCATTAGAGATGAAGGGGAATAGAGATAAAGAATCTCCTTTTAAAACGAAATGCTGAAGCCTTTAGAAATTGTATCCTTTCAGATATTAAATTGCTATGTTGTGTCATAGGTCCAACTCTTGGTCTCCTTCATCTTGGTTCCTCTGGTTTTGCTTATTATGCTAAAGGAAAGTGTTCATCTCAGATATTTTGATCACTGTAGTTTACTTTCTTGATAATAATAATAATTTACTCATATATGGACAAATAATAGACACAGTTTGGAGAAATATAGTTACTTTTAGAATGAATTATTTTTCTTTTTAGGTGTCTGGATAAGAAGATCATCATATATCACTGATTTCTGGCAAAGGAAAAAATGTACAGGCAGCCTTGAAATGGAAAATAATAAGATCAACTTGTTCACTTTCATCTTTCTATCTTTCTGGCTGTATAGGCTCCTGGGAAATTTCTTCAATCCTTCCTCAGGTCTTTGAAGTATGTAATCACTATGGAAACACACACACACAAATTTATCATTGAAAACAAAAACAACAATGTTTGATTCATAAATAAGATTTTTTAAGTATTCCAATAATTAAACAAACATTTTTTTTACAGAAATTTCTAAAGGAATTTCCAAATAAATGCCTAAATGACCTGTAATAATTGTCAAAGATTTTGCAAATAATTAGTATAAAATTTTAATAAGCAACCATATAATTAATACATTTTGAATCTTAGATTATTTATTTAAGGAAGTGAAATCAATTATATTCTTTTATTAAAAGCAGGAAGAGCTTTTAATTCTTCCACAATCATATTACAATCCAAATTCACATGATTTATGTATACCATGTAATTTTACTTTTAAATAACATATTTACTGTAGAAAATGTAGTTACACAATATCATTAGGACAAAATATAATTCTAATTATATGTATCTTTTCTTGAAGCCAGAAACTCTGAATTCAGATATGGATTATGATGAAGACTGACATGAAATCAATAAACTACATACTTTTACGGCCCAGGTTTTGATGGAATTTTTATACACGTGGGCTATGCTTAGTCACTTAGTCACTGCTTAGTATCAGTTGTGTCTGATACTCTGTGTCCCAATGGACTGTAGCCCTCCAGGCTCCTCTATCCATGGGGATTCTCCAGGCAAGAACACTGGAGTGGGTTGCCATACCCTCCTTCAGGGAATCTTCCCAACCCAGTGATCGAACCCAGGTCTCCCACATTGGAGGTGGATTCTTTACTGTCTGAGCCACCAAGAAAGCCCATTTTTGTTTGTTTGTTTGTTTAAATATATAACAGCATGGGACAGTAATGAAGATCAGTGATACTAGTATTTAAATAGTGTATGCTCTCTGAATTTCTTTAGGTCTACTCGTTTGCCTGGCAATACTATGTTGAGTAATGAGTATCGTCCTTTTAAACCTACATTCATTTCAGTCTCTCAGTCGTGTCCAGCTCTTTGTGACCCCGTGGACTGCAGCATGCCAGGCTTCCCTGTCCATCACCAACTCCTAGAGCTTGTCATGTCCACTGAGTCAGTGATGCCATCTAACCATCTCTTCCTCTGTCGTCCCCTTCTCCTATCTTCAATCTTTCCATACCCAGAAACTAAAAGTTCAAAAAGTGTATAATTTTGTTCTGAGCACAAGAGATAAATGCAGCAATCTAGACAGTAGATGAGAAAACATCATTATTAGGAATCAAAGATGAAGCACACAGTCCTTTTCAATCTTAGGCTAATCTTTTGACCTCAGTTTTCTCATCCATAAAATAGGATTAAAATATTTCCTTTATCACTTGCCAATCTTTAATAGGAGAGATAATGATCATAAATATAAAATCATTTTAAATGTCAATAAAACTGTTATTTCTTCCTGAGATGAGCTTTATGATATTTAAGGATAAGTATTTTGGTTTATAAAGTACACACTGGGCTTCCCAGGGGTCACTAGTGGTAAAGAACCCACCTGCAGGTGTGGTAAGGAACATGGGTTCTATCCCTGGGTTGGACAAATCCCCCAGAGAAGGGCATGGCAGCCCACTCCAGTATTCTTGCCTGGAGAATTCCAAGGACCAAGAAGGCAGGCTACAGTTCATAGGGTGGCCAACAGTGCTACATGACTGAGTGACTTACCACAAAGTGTATATTAATTACATGTATATTATACATTTTTATGTTGTTGAATTATTAAAATAATAAATCATGACAGATAATTACTACTGTTTTGCAACTATATGAAATTCCAGGTATCTGTTTTTCTTTACTTGCTGATTGACAAGACATTTAAAAACATCAATTCCTGATTAATGATCTTGTTAATAAACTAATATAAATGCATGCTTCTGGGTATCTCCAAAAGAAAAGAAGATTTAGAGAAAACAAGTAGAAGAGAAAAACAGTATATGAATAATGCATATATTTGTTCACTCCTATCTCCCTGCCTTTTGCTTGTAATGATATGTTTTGATAGCTGCAAATAGCAGGGATTTATGGATGAAAGGGTATTTTACTATGCCAGAGATCTGACATACCATTAAATCGTCCCTATAGCAAAATGGGGAAATCCTACTTAAGCCATGAAATAGTAATAATTACATAGTAGTTTTATGAGAGATGATAAGTATTTGCAAAATTGTTATTGTATTAATAATTTTTAGTAGTAACATGTTTCAATGTGACACATGAGATTTATGGAAAGTAGTATGGAAAGTGTGGCTTCCCTAGTAGTTCAGTTGATAAAGAATCTGCCTGCAATGCAGGAGAGATAGGTTCGATCCCTGGGTCAGGAAGATCCCCTGGAGAAAAAAATGGCAACCCACTCCAGTACTCTTGCCCGGAGAATTCCATGGACAGAGGAATCTGGAAGGCTACAGTCCATGGGCTTACAAAGAGTTGGACATGACTGTGTGACTAACTCACTTTCAGAGGTTAGAAAAGTATTTCCCGTTAATGAGCAGCATAGCATTTATAAAAATATACAAGCTCAGTGTAGTGACAAGAAGTCAGACAAATTTTTTACTTTGTAGTTTGCTTGACACTCTTCAAATTTTTACTGACTTGTTACTCTTGGAACTAATAATAGCTATCATCACATGAGAGTCAGGCTATATGCTAGGCAGTTTGTAGGTACTAGTGTGATTAATATATAAAAAATGCTTCTTTAAGTAATAAGCTAAAAAATAATAATGATAATGATGATCAATCGGTTCGGTTCAGTTCAATTCAGTCGCTCAGTCACGTCAGGCCTCCCTGTCCATCAACAACTTCCAGAGTTTACTCAAACTCATCTCTATTGAGTCGGTGATGCCATCCAACCATCTTATCCTCTGTCATGCCCTTCTCCTCCTGACTTCAATCTTTCCCAGCATCAGGGTCTTTTCCAATGAGTCAGTTCTTTGCATCATGTGGCCAAAGTATTGCAATTTCAGCTTCAGCACTAGTCCTTCCAATGAATATTCAGAACTGATTTCCTTTAGGATGGACTGGTTGGATTTCCTTGCTGTCCAAGCGACTCTCAAGAGTCTTCTCCAACACCATAGTTCGAAAGCATCAATTATTAAGCGATTATCTTTCTTCATAGTCCAATTCTCACATCCATACATGACTACTGGAAAAACCATAGCTTTGACTAGGTGGATCTTTGTTGGCAAAATAATGTCTGTTTTTTAATGTGCTGTCTAGGTTGGTCATAACTTTTCTTCCAAGGAGTAAGTGTCTTTTAATTGCATGGCTACAGTCACCATCTGCAGTGGTTTTGGAGCCCTACAAAAAATAAAGTCTGTTACTGTCTCCACTATTTCCCCATCTATTTGCCATGAAGTGATGGGACCAGATGCCATAATCTTCATTTTCTGAATGTTGAGTTTTAAGCAAACTTTTTCACTCTCCCCATTCATTTTCATGAAGAGGCCCTTTAGTTCATCCTCCTTTTCTGCCGTAAGGATGGTGTCATCTGCATAGGTTATTCATATTTCTCCCAGCAATTTTGATTCCAGCTTGTGTTTCTTCCAGCCCAGTGTTTCTCATGATGTACCCTGCATATAAGTTAAATAAGCAGGGTGACAATATACAGCTTTGACGTACTCCTTTTCCAATTTGGAACCAGTCTGTTGTTCCATGTCCAGTTCTAAATGCTGCTTCCTGACTTGCATATAGATTTCTCAAGAGGCAGGTCAGGTCATGGGTATTCCCATCTCCTTAAGAACATTCCACAGTTTGTTGTGATCCACATAGTCAAAGGCTTTAGCATAGTCAATAAAGCAGAAATAGATGTTTTTCTGGAGCTCTCTCGCTTTTTGATGATCCAGTGGATGTTGGCAATTTGATCTCTGGTTGCTCTGGCTTTTCTAAAACCAGCTTGAACATCTGGAAGTTCATGGTTCATGTACTGTTGAAGTCTGGCTTGGAGAATTTGAGTATTATTTTACTAGCATGTGAGATGAGTACAACTGTGTGATAGTTTGAGCATTCTTTGGCATTGCCTTTCTTTGGGATTGGAATGAAAACTTACCTTTTCCAGTCCTGTGGACACCACTGAGCTTTCCAAATCTGCTGGCATATTGAGTGCACCACTTTCACAGCATCAGCTTTTAGGATTTGAAATAGCTCAACTGGAATTCCATCACCTCCACTAGCTTTCTTCATAGTGATGATTCTTGAGGCCCACTTGACTTCGCTTTCCTGGATGTCTAGATCTAGGTGAGTTAGCATACCATTGTGAATATATGGGTCGTGAAGATCTTTTTGGTGTAGTTCTTATGTGTATTCTTGCCACCCTTTCTTAATATCTTCTGCTTCTGTTAGGTCCATAGCCTTTCTGTGCTTTATTGTGCCCATCTTTGCATGAAATGTTCCCTTGGTGTCCCTAGTTTTCTTGAAGAGATCTCTAGTCTTTTCCATTCTATTTTCCTTTATTTCTTTGCACTGTTCACTGAGGAAGGCTTTCTTGTCTCTCCTTGCTATTCTTTGGAACTCTGCATTCAGATGAATATATCTTTCCTTTTCTCCTTTGCTTTTCACTTTTCTTCTTTTCTCAGCTATTTGTAAGGCCTCTTCAGACAGTCATTTTGCTTTTTGCATTTCTTTTTCTTGGGGATGGTCTTGATTCCTGTCTCCTGTACAATGTCATGAACCTCTATCCATAGTTCTTCAGGCATTGTCTCCATCAGATCTAATCCCTTGCATGTATTTCTCACTTCTGCTGTATAATCGTAAGGGATTTGATTTAGGTCATATCTGAATGGTCTACTGCTTTTCCCTACTTTCTCCAATTTAAGTCTGAATTTGGCAACAAGGAGTTCATGATCTGAGCCACAGTCAGCTCCAGGTCTTGTTTTTGCTGACTGTATAGAACTTCTCCATTTTTGGCTGCAAAGAACATAATCAATCTGGTTTTGGTATTGACCATCTGGTGATGTCCACGTGTAGAGTTTCTCTTGTGTTGTTGCAAGATGTTTGCTATGACCAGTATGTTCTCTCAGGCAAAACTCTATTAGCCTTTGCCATGCTTCATTCTGTACTGCAAGGCCAAATTTGCCTGTTACTCCAGGTGTTTCTTGACTTTCTACTTTTGCATTCCAGTCCCCTATAATGAAAAGAACATCATTTGGGGGTGTTAGTTCTAGAAGGTCTTGTAGATCTTCAAAGACCCATTTGACTTAAGCTTCTTCAGCATTACTGGTTGGTGCATAGACTTGGATTACTGTGATGAATGATTTGCCTTGGAAATGAACAGAGATCATTCTGCCTTTTTTGAGACTGCATCCAAGTACTGCATTTCAGATTCTAATACATTTTTAATAAAGTCTGTTCCAAAGCAAGTTCATACCATGAACTCACTGTAATCTAACACCAGCAGCAGAGTTGGGACTTCCCTGATGGTCTAGTGGTTAAGAATCCACCTGCCAATGCAGAGCTGCTGCTGCTGCCAAGTCACTTCAGTCGTGTCCAACTTTGTGCGAGCCCAGAGACGGCAGCCCACCAGGCTCCCCCGTCCCTGGGATTCTCCAGGCAAGAACACTGGAGTGGGTTGCCATGTCCTTCTCCAATGCATGAAAGTGAAAAGTCAAAGTGAAGTTGCTTAGTCGTGTCCGACTCTTTGCGACCCCATGGACTGCAGCCCACCAGGCTCCTCCGTCCATGGGATTTTGCAGGCAAGAGTACTGGAGTGGGTTCCAATGCAGAGCATATGGGTTCAGTCCCTGGTCTGACAAGATCCCACAGGCCTCTAGCAACTAAGCTCATGTGCCACAACTATTGCAGCCTGCGAGCCTAGAGCTGGTGCTCTGTAACTAGAGAAGCCCCTGCAATGAGAAGCCCAGCTAGCACAATGATGAGTAGCTCCCACTCACTACAACTAGAGAAAGCCTAGGCACGGTAACAAAAACTTAGTTCAGCCAAAAACAATTAAATAAATCTTAAAAAATAAATAAAAAATAAAACCAGTATTTTACTGCCATAAAGTAACCATTGTGCTAAATATCATGGTGAGGAATCAAAGTCTAAAGAAGTGTTTTGTTTTTTGGTTTTTTTTTTGCAAATATCAAAAGTCATGTTAGTTTCATGGCTATGACAAGATTCAGCCTTCTTGTATTTATCATCTACTAATTTCTTACCCTCTGTGTTAGTTATCTAATGCTTTATATTTCCATAAACTTCACAGCTTACAACAACATACAGTTTTGCTTCCCTCTTTCTTTGGATCATGAACTTTCCAGGCACAGTTGAGCTGAGTCTTCAAGATTTCACAATGCCTATAAACAAGATGTCAGCTGTCTCATCCTGAGTCAGGCCTGGGGAAGACTGCTCCCAAACTTGTATGATTGTTAGCAAAATCTAGATCCTTATTGATCACAGAACCAAGAGTTTCAGCGTCTTGCTGGTTGTTGGCCAGGGGCCACTCTCAGTTCCTTGCCACGTGAACCTCTTCATGTAGCACCTCAAAACAAGGCAATTTGCTTCAGTAAAGCCAGCCCGTAAGATGCTAGCAACACCATGGTATAAGCTTCCATAACTTAATCATGTAAAACAGATAGCCAATGGGAATTTGCTATATGCCTCAGGAACTCAAAAAGGAGCTCTGTATCAACCTAGAGGGGTGGGATGGTGAGGTAGATGGGAAGGAGTTTCAAAAAGGGAGGGGATATATGTATACCTATGGCTGATTCATGTTGAGATTTGACAGAAAACAGGAAAATTCTATAAAGCACTTATCCTTCAATAAAAAATAAATTAAGAAAGAAAACATCTTAATCATGGAAATGCATTTTATTACCTTTGCTGTGTTCTCTTGGCTAGAAACAAATCACAGGTCCTACCAACACTCAGTGGGGGAATACAGAAACATGAGTAAAGTAGAGATAATTGGGGGTCACCATTAGAATTTGTGTACCACAGCCCCCTTACTGAAGTCTGCAGGAAAGGCACATCTTCACCTTAGCCATTGCCATCAACCTGGGTTTTCACTGCCCAATAAATCAAGCATCCAAACACCAATCTTTTGACTCATGTTTATCCACTTCTGAGATCATATCCCAGACCTTGCCATTGCTTATAATTGAATAACCTTCCACTCCCCTATGGATTTAGGTACTCCACTCTCATCAATCAAGTTTCAGCTCTTGGGTAATAATTTCATAGATTTTAATGCCCATCTTAGAGTATTATAGAACCAATGTCAAATGCTTTCACATAAAGGTTGTGAACCCTGTCAACATATCATTTATCATAATTAAAAATTTGAGTTTTCTAAAAGGAATATTCCTCATTTTTAAGTTAAAGTTTTCATGATATTGTTCAACACACTGTTAGCACAGGACTTGCTATGCATTGAGATGCAATCAACATTGTTTACTAAACTGATAAGTGATTCATAGTTAGAACTAAAATTTACCACTGATCTTCTATTCCATCTTCCTAATTCTTATTCACCTCTGAGTTCTTGAAATAAATAAATCTTACAAACTCAGTATGTGAGCTTCCTGATTATCACCAATTCTGCCTTCTATTTGTTTCCATACACAGTTTTTCACTAAGTAATATTATTTTTCAAAGCCTAAATGAAAAGATGCTCCTCAGAATAAATATTCTAAACTTTGCAAAGATTATTTGCTGTTAAGGAAATAATTTTCTACATTTTAAATATATAATGCTTGTGTTAATTTACACTTAGATGATTGTATAAGAGGAATTTTTTTTCTTAAACAGTATAGAAAACATTAAATATATTAAATGATATTTATTAGAAAGCATGTTTTTATTATGTGGTAATTTTACCTCTATTATAGATAGGAGATTTAGGTAGAGTGGTTGACATAGAATCAGGGAAGAATAGGGGCTCAACAATTCATTCGCTCAGTCGTGTCCAACATTTTGCAACCCCATGGCCTCTTGCACACCAGGCTTCCCTGTCCAACACCAACTCCCAGAGTTTACTCAAACTCATCCCAATTGA
Source organism: Ovis aries (assembly GCF_016772045.2). Taxonomy (NCBI): domain Eukaryota; kingdom Metazoa; phylum Chordata; class Mammalia; order Artiodactyla; family Bovidae; genus Ovis; species Ovis aries. Next base: position 66,851,079 of record NC_056068.1, on the reverse strand, counting down.
GTCAGTGATGCCATCCAACCATCTCATCCTCTGTTGACCCTTTTCCTCCTGCCTTCAATCTTTTCCAGGATCAGGGTTTTTTCAAATGAGTCAGTGTTTTGCATCAGGTGGCCAAAGAAAGTATTGGAGTTTCAGCTTCAGCATCAGTCCTTCCAATGAACATTCAGGGTTGATTTCCTTTAGGATGGACTGGTTAGATTTCCTTCTCTTGAGAGATGACTCCCAAGAGTCTTTTCCAACACCACAGTTCAAAAGCATCAATTCTTCAGCACTCAGGTTTCTTTGTAGTCCAACTCTCACATTCATACATGACTACTGGAAAAACCATAGCTTTGACTAGAGGGACCTTTGTTGGCAAAGAAATATCTCTGCTTTTTAATATGCTATCTAGGTTGGTCATAACTTTTCTTCCAAGGTATAAGTGTCTTTAATTTGATGGCTGTAATCACCATCTGCAGTGATGTTGGAGCCCAAGAAAATAGTCTGTCACTGTTTCCACAGTTTCCCCATCTATTTTCCATGAAGTGATGGGACCAGATGCCATGATCTTCATTTTCTGAATGTTGAGTTTTAAGCCAGCTTCTTCACTCTCCTCTTTCACTTTCATCAAGAGCCTCTTTAGTTCTTCTTCACTTTCTGCCATAAGGGTGGTGTTATCTGCAAACCTAGGTTATTGATATTTCTCAAGGCAATCTTGATTCCAGCTTGTACTTTATCCAGTCTAGCATTTCTCATGATGTATTCTGCATATAAGTTACATAAGCAGGGTGACAATATACAGCCTTGATGTACCCCTATCCCAATTTGGAACCAGTCTGTTGTTCCATGTCCAATACTAACTATTGCTTGTTGACCTGCATACAGATTTCTCAGGAGGCAGGCAGGTGGTCTGGTATTTCCATGTCTTTGAGAACTTTCCACTGTCAAAGGGTTTGGCGTAGTCAATAAAGCAGAAATAGACGTTTTTCTGGAACTCTCTTGAGAAAACTATATGCAGGTCAGGAAGCAACAGTTAGAACTGGACATGGAACAACAGACTGGCTCCAAATAGGAAAAGGAGTATGTTAAGGCTGTATATTGTCACCCTGCTTATTTAACTTATATGCAGAACATATTATGAGAAATGCTAGGCTGGAAGAAGCACAAGCTGGAATCAAGATTGCTGGGAGAAATATCAATAACATCAGATATGCAGATGACACCATCCTTATGGCAGAAAGTGAAGAAGAACTAAAAGCCTCTTGATGAGAGTGAAAGAGGAGAATGAAAAAGTTGGCTTAAAGCTCAACATTCAGAAAATAAAGATGATGGCATCCGGTCCCGTCACTCCATGGGAAATAGATGGGGAACAGTGGAAACAGTGTCAGACTTTATTTTGGGGGGCTCCAAAATCACTGCAGATGGTGACTGCAGCCATGAAATTAAAAGACACTTACTCCTTGAAAGGAAAGTTAGGACCAACCTAGATAGCATTGAAAAGCAGAGACACTACTTTGCCAACAAAGGTCCATCTAGTCAAGGCTATGGTTTATTGAGTGGTCATGTATGCATGTGAGAGTTGGACTGTGAAGAAAGCTGAGGCCCAAAGAATTGATGCTTTTGAACTGTGGTGTTGGAGAAGACTCTTGAGAGTCCCTTGGACTGCAAGGAGATCCAACCAGTCCATTCTGAAGGAGATCAGCCCTGGGATTTCTTTGGTAGGAGTGATGCTAAAGCTGAAACTCCAGTACTTTGGCCACCTCATGCGAAGAGTTGACTCATTGGAAAAGTCTCTGATGCTGGGAGGGGTGGGGACAGGAGGAGAAGTGGATGGCAGAGGATGAGATGGCTGGATGGCATCACCAACTCGATGGACGTGAGTCTGAGTGAACTCCAGGATTTGGTGATGGACAGGGAGGCCTGGCATGCTACGACTCATGGGGTCACCAACAATTGGACACAACTGAGCGACTGATGTGATCTGATTGACAAATTTAGTTGTACAGAAAAATTTGCTGTTATAGCTCCCTTTTCTTCCCTTGTGCTATTGACATCACATAAATTACATCTTTCTGTTATTAAGCCAGCAAATAGTTTTATAATCATTGCTTTTCCAGTTGTCTGTAAAATCAAAGAGGAAAATAATTACAAAAAGTATTTTTATGTGGCTTTTAAAATATTTACCTATGTAGTTTACTGTTGTCTTTTTATTTCTTTAATTGTTTTCAGTAACTAACTGTCTAGTATCTTTTCACTTCACAGAGGACTTTCATTAGTATTTTTCATAGCGCAAGTCCATTATTTTTTTTTAGGGCAGGTCTGAGAGAAGTAATTTCTCTCAGGTTTTGTTTACTGGCAAATGTCTTAACTTCTTCTTCATTTCTGAGGGACAGTTTTTCTGTATATAAAAATTTTGGTGAGGGTATTTTTCTTTCAGCACATCAATATTTCATCTTTTGGGACTCCATGCTTTCTAATGAGGAATCACCTGTTAGTCTTATTAAAGATGCCTTCTTCACGATTACTCTCTTTTGCTGCTTTTGATAGTTTCTGGCATTTGCTTGTAACAGTGTGATTATGATGTGCTAGGTGTGACACTGAGTTTGTACCAGAATTTGTTGAGTTTCTTGAATATGTTAATTGACATCTTTCATCAATTTTGTCAAGTTTTCACCCATACTTTCGTCACATTCATGTATCCCCCCCTCCACCCCACCCCCAACCCCCCGTATCCTCTCTCCTCTATTTCAAAGATTCCTATTATGTATAACCTGGTACATTTGATCTTGGTATACTTGATCTTGTAAACACACAGATCTTTGAGGTTCTATGGGCTTCTCTGATAGCTCAGTTAGTAAAGAATCTGCCTGCAATGAAGGAGATACCAGTTCGATTCCTGCGTTGGGAAAATCCACTGGAGAAGGGATTGGCTACCGACTCTAATATTCTTGGCAACCCACTCCAGTATTCTTGCCTTGAGAATCCCATGGACAGAGGAGCCTGGTGGGCTACAGTCCATGGTATTGCAAAGGGCCAAACATGACTGAAGCGACTTAGCATGCACGCTTTCATGTTTCTTCATTCTTTATGTTTCTCATGCTAGATAACCTCAACTGACATATTTTCAAGTTGATTCTTTCTTTACCAGTTGAAATACAATGTAGATGCTTGCTAGTAAATTTTTCATTTCAGTTGTTTTAATTTTAATTGCCCTCCACTAAGGGTTTGCTTTGATTGCTGTTTGTGGCAGTGGTGGTGGTTTGTTTTGTCAATACCACCTTAAATTCATTTTCTAAAGTCTGTGTTCTTTGTCATTTGTGGTCACTGAAGTTTCTGCTTAGTTAGTTTGATGGTCACCTAATTACTGTATTCAGATCAGCTGTGCATATTATACATGTATATCTGAGCTCTATCCAGATGTACACATATAAGAATTAGATTATTTGAAATTCATAGCCTTGCCAGTCAATGTTTATTCAGTTCAGTTCAGTTCAGTCACTCAGTCGTGTCCAACTCTTTGCGACCCCATGAATCACAGCATGCCAAGCCTCCCTGTCCATCACCAACTCCTGGAGTTCACTCAGACTCACATTCATCAAGTCCGTGATGCCATCCAGCCATCTCATCCTCTGTCGTCCCCTTCTTCTCCTGCCCCCAATCCCTCCCAGCATCAAAGTTTTTTCTAATGAGTCAACTCTTCGCATGAGGTGGCCAAAGTACTGGAGTTTCAGCTTTAGCATCATTCCTTCCAAAGAAATCCCAGGGTTGATCTTCAGAATGGACTGGTTGGATCTCCTTGCAGTCCAAGGGACTCTCAAGAGTCTTCTCCAATACCACAGTTCAAAAGAATCAATTCTTTGGGGCTCAGCCTTCTTCACAGTCCAACTCTCACATCCATACATGACTACTTGTAAAACCATAGCCCTGACTAGATGGACCTTAGTCAGCAAAGTAATGTCTCTGCTTTTGAATATGCTATCTAGGTTGGTTCATAACTTTTCTTCCAAGGAGTAAGCATCTTTTAATTTCATGGCTGCAATCACCATCTGCAGTGATTCTGGAGCCCCCAAAAATAAAGTCTGACACTGTTTCTACTGTTTCCCCATCTATTTCCCATGGAGTGTTGGGACCGGATGCCATGATCTTCGTTTTCTGAATTTTGAGCTTTAAGCCAACTTTTTCACTCTCCTCTTTTGGCTTTTTAGTTCTTCATCTCTTTCTGCCATAAGCATGGTGTCATCTGCGTATCTGCGGTTATTGATATTTCTCTCTGCCATCTTGATTCCAGCTTGTGTATTTTCCAGTCCAGCATTTGTCATGCAAAAAGTAAAAAAGTATTCAGCAAAAAGTTAAATAAGCAGGGTAACAATATACAGCCTTGACGTACTCCTTTTCCTATTTGGAACCAGTCTGTTGTTCCATGTCCAGTTCTAACTGTTGCTTCCTGGCCTGCAGACAGGTTTCTCAAGAGGCAGGTTATTGCAGGTATCTAATGCAGGTCAAAATTCAGAAAACTAAGTCAAGGCTATGGTTTTTCCAATGGTCATGTATGGATGTGAGAGTTGGACTGTGAATAAAGCTGAGCCCCGAAGAATTGATGCTTTTGAACTGTGGTGCTGGAGAAGACTCTTGAGAGTCCCTTGGACTGCAAGGAGATCCAACCAGTCCATTCTAAAGGATATCAGTCCTAGGTGTTCATTGGAAGGACTGATGCTAAAGCTGAAACTCCAATACTTTGGCCACCTCATGTGAAGAGTTGACTCATTGGAAAAGACTCTGATGCTGGGAGGGATTGGGGGCAGGAGGAGAAGGGGACGACAGAGGATGAGATGCTGGATGGCATCACCGACTCGATGGACTTGAATTTGGGTGGACTCCGGGAGTTGGTGATGGACAGAGAGCCCTGCGTGCTGCAATTCATGATGTCGCAAAGAGTTGGACGCGACTTAGCTACTGAACTGAACTGAATGGTTATTAGTGGTTATTTATTGTAGGTATCTTGCTTTTAACTAACTTTGTTTACCCCCATAACATTGTGGTGCTTATTTATTGCGATAATTATTTCAGCTTTGGTTAGATATAATTGACATATAATATTGTATAAGCTTAAGTTGTAAATCTGTTGATTTATTACATTTATATATTGCAAAGGTATTACCACCACAGTGTTAGCTCCACCATAGTGTTAGTTAACACCTCCATCACATCAGATAGTTACCATTTCCTTTTTGTGGTGAGATTTAAAATCTACTTTGTTAGCAAGTTTCAAGTATATAATACAGTGTTATTAACTATAATCACCATATTATACAATAGATTCCCAGAACTTATTCACTTTATAACTGGAAATTTACACTCTTTGACCAACGTCTCCCCATTAACCCATAACCTGGTAACTACTATTCTAGTGCAATAACAATTTTTAAAGCATACTATTACCTGTACTGGACATCAAAGAGAAAAAGCCAAATAAAGAAGGCTTAAGTTGAAGTTCAGTTTAGTTCTGTTGAAGAAGATTCATTTTAAGTAAAATAGATGGTGAATAATAAACAAACTATAGCATAATTAGTATTATGAAAGGGAACTATATAATCCCAACTGTAACTACTAAATTTCCTACTTGACATGCCCCAAATAATTATTCTCTATTTTAATTAGTACATTATAACCCCAACTTAGAACTAACTACAATCTTCATGTTTGTCAAGGTTGATAGCACATTTCTAATCAGTCACCTTTATTTAACTGCGCACTCTATCTTTTAGGCAAGTGTCCATAATTCCATTCCTACTTAATCAATGTGAAATGGACCATTGAGTTGTCTCACATCTCTGGATAAATGTTGCTCTATTTTAATTTCTTTCTAAATAAACAACTTTTACCATTGAATTTGTCTACAAACTTCTTTTCCTCTAGAATCTAATGAATGAGAACTGACACTCTCACCTTATTCAGTGTAAATTCAAAGTAAAGCCATATTTTTCACAAGAGAATTCATACTTATTTTTTATACTCCTAAATTACCAATAAGCACTTTTAAACATTCTATATGCTTTTAAAAACTTGTTTTATGAAAATTTTTTACCATAAGTGCACAATTCAGTTCTTTTCATAAATTGAACAAATGCATGCAAACAGCACCAATATTAAGAACAGTTAACGCTAGCAGAGAGCTCCCCATTTTTTGTACAAGTTTCTACTGATAATATTCCATCCAAGGGAAACCATTTTTCTGACATCCAAATTATCCATTAGTTAGTCCTGGTTGTGTAACTTACTGGGATGAATTATATAGAACACACTTATTTGAGTCTTCTTTCTTTCGCTCAACATATTAATGAGATTCATCCATTTATTCTTAGCTGCTGTATAGAATGCTCTGTGTGGACATGCTACAATTTATCCATCCTACTGTGCTACAGTCCATGGGGCTGCGAAGAACGAGGCGTGACTGAGCGACTGAACAACAAAACTGTTGATGGGCATCTGCTTAATTGCACTTGGTAATAGTTTAGTTTAAGAACATTATAGAGTTTCTGATGAACATTGGAAAGCAATTATTTTTTAATGCACACAACAAGGAATTTAAAGAATGCCATATGTTATTTAAGTAAGTATGTGTACTATAAATAGCTCAAAGGATAACAGTGACTGATGCTGAATTAACTTATCCCTTTGACTAAACTCATCACAAGAACACTGGCATCTCACTTTTCTGGATTTACATCATCTGGAACACATTTATATTCTCTTCCCACAAATGAAGAATTAAATTTAAACATGATCTACATTGTTTTCTGAAAGTTATTTTACCTCAGTAAACAGACAAAAGTTCACATGCCTAGATTAGAGATAACCAGACTAAGGAGAATTAAAGAACAAACCAAAGACCTGGTTAATCTAAAGCTGTGTTGGCAGGTAGATGGATGGAAAATGTTACACATCATAGAGGGGGAAATTAAACATGACTCATAAAAGTATAAAACATGCATGCTTACTATGTTTAAACATAATAAAAAAGTGAAAGCATTTCACTAAATGCTTTAGTGAAAGCATTTCACTAGTATTGATCACTTAGCATGTGCATCCCTAAAATTCTTTATCTTTTAAAACTCTTATCCTGGGACTTTTCCTGGAAGTCCAGTGGCTAAGACTCCATGCTCTTAATGCTGGGAGCCCAGGTGCAATCTCCAGTCAGGGAACTGGATCACATGCCAGAAAGAAGATGGAAGATCCTGCATAGGGTAACCAAGACCTGGCCCAGCCAAATAAATGTCAATGTATGGCAAAACCAATACAGTATTGTAAAGTAAAATAAAGTAAAAAAAAAATTAAAAAAAAAATAAAATGCTGATCCTGCCAACACTAATTGATCCCATGCAATTTTCTACTATCTGAGGGAGGGGCTATCTCATGATCTAGGTATGACTACCTTTCTGGCCCTTTTACCTTATAAACTTGTTTGACAATAGGATTGTTTCAATACTATATCTAATTCTCACTGGAGAATTATGAGTGAATCTGTTTATTAAAGTGATCATTAAGCTTAATGGTCAGAAATTATAATTCATAGTGATAACCATAATCATATATTTTTGAGGAAATGCTTAAGATTAAGAAAAATGTGCAAATTCAGCATAGAGTTATATTCTGTGTAGCCTTCCAAAATATCACAAAGTCATTCTCTACTTGGTAGATGAGATGTTTCCCAAATATCCAAACTGTTATTCTTTGACCAGGTAAGGTACTTTCATTCTTCTATTTCTTTCCAGCTACTCTTCTCCTTAGGACAATTATGATTCTTTCCTCCGTAAAATTCTATCCACTTCTCAAAACCGAGATCAAAAGATCCCCTTTGTGTGAAATATTTGCTCAGTTATTGTGTTAATTAAGACAGGTTATGTTGCAAAAGCAGAGAAACCCCTAAATAACTTTTTCAAGCTCACAAACTTCAGTCAGATCAGCTGTCTCTCACCATTCTGTGACTTTACTACATGGGGCACACAGCTTCCAGGATCACCAAGATAGGGGAAAAAAAAAATCATACTGCAGATATAGCCATTCTTAATAATCTCTACCTGAAGCTGCCATAGCCGCTTCTACTAAAAGTCCTCTGGCAGAACCAGTCAGGTAACAACAATCCATCCACAAAAGAGTAGATATCAAAATTAACTGCTAAGACTCCAAAGTAAAAGAAAAGTGAAAGTCACTCAGTTGTATCTGTCTCTTTGCACACGGACTGTAGCCCACCAGGCTCCTCTGCCCATGGGGTTTTCCAGGCAAGAATAGTGAAGTGGGTAGCCATTCCCTTCTCCAAAGGATTCTCCTGACCCAGGGATCATACCCTGGTCTCCTGCATTGCCAGCAGATTCTTTACTGTCTGAGCCACCAGGGTGGCTCCAAACCTCCATCGATCAATCAATCCAGAAAAAAAAGAAAGAAAGAAAAAATGAAATTAGTCTTTGGTTCTAACAGTAGCCCACAAAAGACTTCTGGTTAGCAAACGTCTTACACTAAATCATTTGTTCATGATTTTTGTGTCTTACATGTCCTAGCGAACATTTATATACCTTGAAAGAGATATAGACTTTTCCTCCAAGGGCTCAGAGCCAAGAAAAGGCAATTTTAACTCAGTGTTTTAAAGACAAGAGATTTCAGTTCAACTCTATTTTCTGGAAATCTAAAACAATCTAGTTTTAAGAAAGCTGCATTCTATCAGTCAATGCAACAAGACCTAGAGAGAAAGAACAGGGAGATACAAAGAGAAAAAGGCAAACCCAGGCCAGTACTCAGACTGTCTGGTTCCCATTTTAAGACTACTGTTTATCCAGCACCTTCTTAATCAAAACACTTTATTGAGCAGAACTTCTCAATACAACCTGCAGCATTATAATGACAATGATTTTCTCTAATGACGATTTCCTTCGCATCTCACACTCTCTTCTCAGAGAATCTATTTCCATGTCCTTATAAGAAAAAAAAAAAAATCCTGCTCCTTGATGATTGGATAAAATGTAGAAATCATGAAGCCTTAGCCAATCACACTTTTTCTTCTTCTACCCAGAAAGCTGGAATTAGAATCAATTCATCTCCATTGGCCTCCTGAACAATAATCTCAAGTAAAATTGGGGCTGGTGCTCTTATTATGGCCAGACTATGAATGTATAAAATTCACTCTGTAAAGAAAAAGAGAAGTAAAATAAGAATAGAGAAGGTTTTCAGAGAGGACCATTACATCCTCTGGGGTGAAAATATATGAGCTCCTCAGAAGTTTCCAGTGCTTTCGTTCAGGCCTGTGTGCGTCTCCAATATACTCCTAGGCTGAAGGTTCTATGAGAAAGTCCTGCATCCTTTCTAACATTTCTCCTTTTACTACAGATTGATCGAAGTTAATATTTCTCTGGCAATCAAATAATTCCTGAAAATGTGACCAATGGAAATAAATTCAACTCCTGATGAGAGAGCCCCAAGAGACTTTTGACTCAACCAGATAAAACATCAATATGTCCTGGTGCTTAGAGTCATCACCAGCCCCGCCGGTCTCTTGCTCCTCCCAGATGCAGGCAGCAAGCTCTTGCACCCGGAGGCACAGCAGCACTGTCCACTCTCCAGCTATGCAGGCACCGGTAGCCAATAGCTGGGGTAATCACTGTGTCTTTCTGCAGAATGTCTGTCATATGGATGCCCACGGGTGAGAAAACACACTTATAATTGCTTTACAGTGTTGTTTTAGTTTCTGCTGTACAACAGGGAATCAGCCATATCTAAACATATATCCACTCCCTCGCAGACCTCTCTCCCCCCATGCCCACCCCATCCATCTAGATGAGCACAGCTCCTTGCACTATACAGCACCTTCCCATTAGCTATTTATCTTACACACGATAGTGTAGATATGTCAACATATACAATTCATTGAATACAATTGCATTTTCTCAATTCATCCCACCTTTACTTTCCCCCAACCTGTGTCCACATTACCTTTCAAAGATCATTTCAAATTAATATTAATGTGTATTTCATTATAATAAATGCACAATCAGCTGAGTTCAGTTGCTCAGTCGTGTCCAACTCTGCAACCCCATGGACTGCAGCACACCAGGCTACCCTGTCCATCACCAACTCCTGGAGCTTGTTCAGACTCATGTCTATCGAGTTGATGATGTCATCCAATCAACTCATCCTCTGTCATCCCCTTTCCCTCCTGCCTTCAATCTTGCCCAGCATTATGGTCTTTTCCAATGAGTCAGTTCTTCACATCAGGTGGCCAAAGTATTGGAGTTTCAGCTTCAATATCAGTCCTTCCAATGAATATTCAGGACTGATTTCCTTTAGGATTGACTGGTTGGATCTCCTTGCAGTCCAAGGGACTCTCAAGAGTCTTCTCCAACACCACAGTTCAAAAGCATCAATTCCTTGGCGCTCAGCTTTCTTTATAGTCCAACTCTCACATCCATAACGACTACTGGAAAAGCCATAGCTTTGACTAGATGGACCTTTATTGGCAAAGTAATGTCTCTGCTTTTTAATATGCTGTCTAGGTTGATCATAACTTTTCTTCCAAGGAGCAAGGGTCTTTTAATTTCATGGCTGCAGTCACCATCTGCAGTGATTTTGGAGCCCCCCAAAATAAAGTGTCTCATTATTTCCACTGTTTCCCCATCTATTTCCCATGAAGTGATGGGACCAGATGCCATGATCTTAGTTTTCTGAATGTTGTGTTTTAAGCCAACTTTTTGACTCTTCTCTTTCATTTTCAGCAAGAGGCTCTTTAGTTATTCTTGGCTTTCTGCCAAATCCACAATATTTCAGAACAAAATAAAGATTAAAAAGAGAAAACACGCCTACAAACCAAGGGCTTTCTCGTACTCTGCATAATTGCAGCAGCATCTAACTGGATGTTTCCATTGACTTCCACTGGCCACATTATCTAGGTCTTGGTATCACATTACTTATTTCCTATACACTTCTGAGTTCCTCCTATGAAAGCACTGGTAATAGAAAATGTAACTAATGGAAGCTCTTCTCATATATTAACTCATGTAATCCTTCTAAAAAGCCTGGAGAACACAGGAATGTTAGTAATTTGCTTAGTCATACAGCTATTCAGAGTAGGATTCAAACCCTGCACTGAAAGGAGAGTTATCTTAGCCACCCCTATCAATAACATGGGTCTGGAAAGCTACTGGCCCTCTGACTTAGAACTACACTAAACCTAGGCACTAGTTGTAGCCCAATGTTTGAGTCAAACATTGAATTTCTTGAGCTCTCACTATCTGTGCTGAAGCCCAGCTCTTTACAGCTCTCTTGGAAAGTGAGTACTATGGCACAGGTTCCTCCATGGTGTAAGATGAGGCACGGCAGTTTACATGGCCATTCTTTTCTACTTTTTCGCTTATATGCAGCATGATGTTCATATTCGGGCTCTTTCACTTGTTACCAATAAGTCCTTACACAAAGTTCTTTGCTGTTCTACACCACACGTTTCATCAGTGAAAAGAGGAAAACAAATCAGCTAATCAGATTTTCAGGATAGATTAAATGACATGCTGTTAGTGTGTGTTAGTTGCTCAGTCATGTTTGACTCTGCAGCCCCATGGACTATATAGCCTGAAGCCTGCCAGGCTCCGCTGTCCATGGGATTCTCCAGGCGAGAATACTGGGTTGGCTGTTCCTTCTCTGGGATCATCCCAAACCAGGGACTGAACCCAGGTCTCCCACACTGCAGACAGATTCTTTGCCATCTGAGCCACCAGTGAAGCCCTGACATGATGTATATAAAACATAATTCTCAAAAACATGTAGGCTGTGTTTCCCACCCATTTCCTGCACTCTTTCATATGAAATATAAATAAAAGCGTATTCTAATATGTGTCCCATGTTGCATCTCATACGTGGGTTCCTGCTTAGTTTTGTTGGTCATTATTTATTTTGATGCTTTCAGGACATTTTGCAAATTAATTAGCAGACTGCTGCCTTCAAATTTTCATTTTCATTCTCATTTTTCTTCTGAAGGCTTTTCTCTCCATTTGAGAGTGAAAATAAATCATTAAATTCTCTCACAGTCTGATTCTTTCTCACCTTTGAAGCTGGCATCTGAGGTTTCTTCTGGAGATAGGGATTCTGCAAAGGGCAGTTTTATTACTCATCTTGAGTAAGCAAGGATTAGGAAGATAATCAAAGGTCACAGTTAAAGCTGTACTGAATTACTTTCCCAGACTCCAAGAACACAAGCAAACAAGCTCTTACCAATGTGTCTGTAGAATCAGACTTTCTGCAAGACAGACAGCCCCGCCTGCCTTTATGACTTTGTATCACAGCCCCTTTCACCACTGAGAGAGCCTGCTCCTGTTAGTGTGGAAATTTTCTGCAGTTTTTAAAGAGACACTGCCCTTCCCGTGTCTCGCTCGGGAGACCAGCCATCTTGTCCCTTAAATTCAGTGAAGGAGACTGGGATGTTAACTCAGTGAACCTGGGCACCTTTGGATCAGCAGCTGAATTTCCCTTAATTGGGCCTTGATTGTCACCCATTTTCCTGTCATAAACCACAGCATGGCAGGAACCCCTGAAGATGTTTTCTGCATGTTTTCCAAAGCCTCTGAACTATTTACTCTCTACAGGCCCCAACTGAATAGCAAATTAATTAAACACAGCTCTGACATCCATATATATTTGGGCACTACAGTTTAAGAAATTCATGAAAAAATCAGAACCAACAGTCTAGTATTTTCTTCTCTCTCATAGTTTCCTCTTCCAGCTGGGATATCTGTATGTGGAGCCCAGCTTGGAAGACAATTATTGCAGCAGGAGAGAAGCAACCAGTGGTGAGAGAGATTCCCTGGCAGGTAGATCTATGCTAGACCAGGGAAAGCTCCCTCAGAGGGAGGCATCGACAGCTGCAGACTGTCATATAAAAGACTTCCAGTGGGTTAAGCAACGTTGAAGAGGCAAAATTCTGTCGTCCAATTGTATTTGTCTCTGAATCTGATTGTGAGGACTGCTATTCATTATAGAGCTGCCTAGCAGGTGCTTACAAAGTCACTATTCTTTATATTAATCCAGACATCGGGCTATTAGGAATTGCTTTCGTTTTGGAAGAAAATACAATACACGTGATTGCATGAAAGAAATGTTCACATGTTTTCCTTCCTTCTGCTTTTAAACTTGAGATTCTTTCATACCTTCTAAGATTTGGGGGATGGAGGAAAGGAATCAGGCAGTATTTAAAAAAAGAAAGAAAGAAACAGACTCACATTTTGATAAAAGAGAGGAGACTTTTATCCTGAAAAAAGGTAAAATGTGAATCGTTAGGACTGGTGTCCCATGGTAGACCAAAGACTCCCAGGAAGAATAATAAGAGGTTTTTTTTTTTTATCTATAATTCTAGTCATCTTTAATCAGAGGAGGGGTACTAATGTTTCTACAGAGTATTTTGTACATGTTACTTCACTTGATTATTTCAGTGATATTCCCTTTTATTAACTGTGAGCAGTAAGGCTCAGAGAAGTGAAAGAAACTGTCAGAGTTCATCCAGCTACTTGAACCCAGTACTTGATTTAGTACTCATTTAGTACTTGAACCCAGATTTGATATCAGATCTGCTGGAGCAGGGGGTGGGGGGTGGGAGGGCTTCCCTGGTGGCTCAGTGGTAAAGAATCAGCCTGAAATGCAGGAGACGTGGGAGACACAGGTTGGATCCCTGGGTCAGGAAGATCCCCTGGGGGAGGAAATGTCAACCCACTCCAGTGTTCTTGCCTGGAGAAACCCATGGACGGAGGAGCCTGGTGGGCTAGAGTCCATGGGGTTACAAAGTCAGACATGATTGAAGTGACCTAGCACACATGCACTGCTGGAGAGGAAGCTGTGTCCCAGATTCTAGAAGACTACATGCCATGCCATGGATAGGGGCAGACACACAAAAGGGTGATCTGTAGAACACAGGCCCCGTGCACACACACCACAATGGTTATCTGGGTCTTCAATGAACCCACGAGGTTAGATAAGCATCTGGTATAGCAAAATGGCAAGCCCATGCTGCCTTTTAACTTTTATAACCACTTATTTTCTTAAAGCATAAAGAAAAGCAAAAGTATTTTTATCAAATTCTGCTACTAATACTATAACTTTTGGCTTCATCAATTTTCTGTCAAAACAGTAAGCATTTTGATAGTAAACTTCTAAGGAATGTGGTATAGATACCAGTAACAAGGACAAAAATTAGCTTGTAATAAGATGAATCATTATACATAACAATATTCTCCGTCCGATATAGAACTGGTCCCCACTGTCATATTCCTTCTACTGTGTAGAACAGGGAGTGAGAGGTGATGGAGGATGATCAGTTGGAAGCAAGTTAACAATGTAGTTAAGGTGGAGAGAACTGTATTTATGGAAAGGTATTCCCATTTTGCCTGAGGAAAGAACAATTGCTGTGTAATAACATTATTAGTAGTGTATATGTTTGATCTTTCTCACTCAGTAAGTCAACTCTTTGGCAATGTCCAATAAGAAAACTACAGGGCTTATAAACTTGAGGACCCCAAACTGGGGACAGGTAGACACCAATATTCTAGTCTGAGAATTTTTTTTTTTTTTTTAATGGAAGTAAAGCTGACTTCCCTTGTGACCTACCATGTGGCTCAGCTGGTAAAGAATCCACCGGCAATGCGGGAGACCTGGGTTTGATCCCTGGGTTGGGAAGATCTCCCGGAGAAGGGAAAAGCTACCCATTCCAGTGTTCTGGCCTGGAGAAGAATTCCATGGACTGTATAGTTCATGGGGTCTCAAAGAGCCAGACAAGACGTTCACTTTCATAGCTGACTTAAAATACTATATTAGTTTCAGGTGAACAATGTAAGAATTTGATGTTTTATAGATTACATGCCATACAAGGTTATCATAAAATGGTGACTATATTCACTATACTGCACACCACATTCCTGTGACATTTATTTTGGACATAGTAGTTTGTGCCTCTTAATACCCTTCACCTATTTTGCTCCTCCTGTACTCCCTATCCTCTGGTAACTTCTAGTACGTTCTCTATTTCTGTAAGTTTATTTCTGTTTTGCTGTATTTGTTCTTGGTTTTATTTTCTAGATTCCACACATAAGTGAAATATACAATATTTGTCTTTCACAATCTGACTTATTTTACTAAACACAATACCTTCTAGGTACATCCATGTTGTTTCCAATGGCAAACATTCTTTCTTTTTAATGGCTGGGTAGTATTCCATTATTTATGTATATGCCACATTTCCTCATCCATTCATCTGTTGATGGACACTTAGGTTGCTTCCACATATTGCCTGTTATAAACAATGTATCTATGAACATCAGGTGCACGAATGTTTTATTTTGGAGTTAGTGTTTTCATTTTCTTTGACTGAATATCCAGGAGTGGATTTGCTGGATTATAATATGGTGGTTCTAATTTAAGTGATTTGAGGAGCCTCCATAGTGTTTCCCAGGGTGCTCACACCAGTTTACTTTCCCACTAACAGTGTACATGGGTTCCTTTTTCTCTACATTCTCTCCAGCACTTGTCATCTCTTGCTTTTTTGACAATAGTCATTCTGCCAGTTGTGAGGCAATATCACATCATGGCTTCTATTTGCCTTTCTCTGATGATTAGTGATGTTAAACATCATTTTTGTGCCTATTGGCCATCTGTATGCCTTCTTTTGGAAAAATGGTATCCAGGTCCTTTGGATCTGTTTGATTTTTTGCTATTGAATTGTATAAATTCTTTACATAATTTAGATCTTAACTTCTTATTGGACATACCATTACAAAATAGCTCAGTTTATCTGGATAAACTGTTAGAAATAATATAAGTTTAAGCTGAGGGAAGTAAAGTTGAACAGTAACAAAAATATACATACAAGTTTTTCTATCAAGCAAATGATTTAATACATGCAGTGCTGGTTAAGCAAATACTATAACTTACATCTCAGATACCAAAGCACAAAGACATAAAACAAACACGTCATTTAACTTTCTATCACTTTCTCAATGAAAATTATTCAGAACTACTTTTAAGTTGTAAAGTTTGATATACAGGTGGTGGTTTGTTTTAAATATTTGTATAAAGAGGAAAATGTATTAACAAATATACATGTTATCTTCAACCAAATAAACTTTGTGCCCCAGGTCACAAATGAGGCTGAGTCCAAACAGTCTTAAAACATAATCTTTTAAAAATTAAAATCTTTTCCAGATATCAGAGAAAATCTATGATACTGTTCTGTAATACCAATATAGTGTGCAGGCATGCTAAGTCGCTTCAGTCATGTCTGATTCTTTGCAGCTCTATGGACTGTAGACCCCCAGGCTTCTTTGTCCATGGGGTTCTCCAGGCAAGAATACTGGAGTGGGTTGTCATGCCTTTTTCCAGGGATCTTTCCAACCCAGGGATTGAACCCTTGTCTCTTATGTCTCCTCTTTGCCACTAGTACCACCTGGGAAGCCTAATACCGACATTACATGGTGCTAGTTCAGACCTATACCTATATTGATGCTGCTGCTGCTGCTGCTGCTAAGTTGCTTCAGTCATGTCCAACTCTGTGCGACCCCATAGATGGCAGCCCACCAGACTCCCCTGTCCCTGGGATTCTCCAGGCAAGAATATTGCAGTGGGTTGCCATTTCCTTCTCCAATGCATGAAAGTGAAAAACGAAAGTGAAGTCACTCAGTCGTGCCCTACTCTTAGTGACCCCATGGACTGCAGCCCACCAGGCTCCTCCATCCATGGGATTTTCCAGGCAAGAGTACTGGAGTGGGGTGCCATTGCCTTCTCCGACCTATATTGATAAATTCAAGCAAAAAATGTAAGTGTTATATAACCTACTTTTGAGGCTTACAGAACAGAGAAAGAAATTGGCATGACCAGAGTTTTAATTTTAACTCTGTCACTTCCTAATAAGTGGTTCTTGCCAGGTTATTGAACTATCATGATCTTTATTTCTCCCCTTTTAAACCATATTGCTACTACATCATGGTATTGTTAAGAAGATTAAATGAGAAAACATAATTAAAGCAACTAGTAATATCTGCTGTATAATTGGTGTTCGGTAATATTAGCATCATTTTTCTTTTGTTAGCATATTCATTTCTATATGAAATATTAATTGCCATTATAAAATTTGACAATTTAAGGACTACAGAATTCTCTATTAATATTCTACCTTGTGTTTTAAGAACCAATTTTTATTTCATACCTGAATCAATATTTGAAAATGATGAGCTCCCCACTGTATCATGCTTTCAATTCATTTACATTGGCATTCTTCACTAGTTATCAACCAGGATTAATTGGCTACTGAGAAATCTCATTCTTTCATGAAGTTAGGATAGTATACGGTAACTCTTTTCTATTAATAACCAGTTCTGAAAATGAGTGTTTGGTTTATGAGCCACCATAAATAATGGGAACTATAATTCTTCTGGATTACTCTTTTTGTTGTTATTATTATAGACTCTTGAGTTTTCATTTATTTAATATGCCTCTCTAATCTACAATCGTTTTTCTCTGTGACACTCTGAGAGTCAGCATTTGGCCATTGTGAGTTTCTTCAAGCTGAGCCCTGTCCTTTTAAGTTGATCGCTTTTTTATCAAAAACATTCGTCCTTTCTGGCATAACAAAATATCTGAACTCAATAATATTTTCTAAACCTCTCCACTGCAGTGACCTAGAAACAATGACAGTCCATGAACAAAGAATACTTCTCTAGTAACCAGATTTTACTTCTAATATAGCTTTCCAAATTTCCTACTAAAAGAAATGAGGTATCCTTCCAGAAATGGCTGATTCTATGTTTCACATAGGAAAATTCTAAGATCAGGTAAACAGTTTTTATTCCCAGTTATTAATGATGCACAGATAGCCAAGGGTTATCAGATTTGTGATAAAAGAAACCACTGATAAAATAAAAAAAAACAATAAAAATAAAAAATAAAAAATAAACTCATAAAAAACATATAGTATATAAAAGAAGTTTAAAATATATATTTTAATAAATAAATTAGATACATAAATATACTTTAAACATTCACATACTTAATAACACATATGTAGTACACTCAGAAAAATTAAAAAGGCAACGTATATATGAAACAAGAGTAGATTACTAAAAATAAAGGTACATTTGACAATAGAAATAATTCTTGGGGATTAAATTATGATAGGAATTTAAACTTCCATAATATAGGGGGATTTCATATGAAGAATAAAATTAAAGAGAGAAAGAAGAAATTAAATGAGCATAAAAATTTCAATAAATTGGAGTATTATTCCAAGATATCCAAATTGAAAATAATAGAATTCCAGAAAGAAAGAATAAAGAGAAAAAAAAATCACTAAATTCTTTAAGTCCCAGGACATAAAAACCAATGTAACCAAATAGAAAAGGCCTACAGAGCACATAGAACAATGGATGTGATTAAACCAACACCCATGCCAGACAGCAGGAAATTATACATCACTAAAGTATTAAGGGTAGAGAAGAGTAAGTCACATACAAAGAATCAAGAGCAGAATGACTTCGGACTTGCAAACACTAAAGTTGGCTCATCTAACTTACCCTTTCCTGCTACCATTAAAACCATTGCCATTCTCCTCCTTAACACATCTAAGTTTCTGCGTAATGCCTATCTTTTCAAAACTAAACAATATATCATTTATTGACGTATACAGTGATAATGAATTTATAAGGAAGTACAAGAATATAATCAGCACAAAGATTAGGATAACGATACTCTGGTGGAAAGAGAGATATGAGACAAAATTGAAGTGTTTAGATACTTCTGAACATGGGGCTAGGCTTTCTAGGTTGCTCAGTGGTTAAAAAAAAAAAAAATCCTCCTCAATACAGGGGTCACAGGAGATGAGCTTGGAACCATGGATCAGGAAGATCCCCTAGAGGAGTAAATGGCAACTCATTCCAGTATTCTTGCTGAAGTTCAGTTCAGTTCAGTTCAGTCGCATAGTCATGCCCATCTCTCTGCGACCCCATGGACTGAAGCATGCCAGGCCTCCCTGTCCATCACCAACCCCCTGAGTTTACCCAAACTCATGTCCATTGAGTTGGTGATGCCATCTAATATCTCATCTGTTGTCCCCTTCTCCTTCCACCTTGAATCTTACCCAGCATCAGGGTCTTTTCAAATGAGTCAGTTCTCGCATCAGGTAGTCACCTTACTGAAATCTCAGCTTCAGCATCAATCCTTCCAATGAATATTCAGGACTGATATTCTTTAGTCTCCTTGCAGTCCAAGGGACTCTCAAGAGTCTTCTCCAACACCACAGTTCAAAAGCATCAATTCTTTGGCTCTCAGCTTTCTTTATAGTCCAACTCTCATATCCACACATGACTACTGGAAAAATCATAACTTTGGATTTTTGTTGGCAAAGTAATGTCTCTGCTTTTTAATAGGTTGTCTAGGTTAGTCATAATTTTTCTTCCCAAGAAGCAAGCATCTTTTAATTTCACGGCTGTAATCACCATCTAGAGTGATTTTGGAGTCCCCCTAAATAAAATCTGTCACTGTTTCCATTGTTTCCCCATATATTTGCCATGAAGTGATGGGATCAGATGCCATGATCTTAACTTTCTGAATGTTGAGTTTTAAGTCAACTTTTTCACTCTCCTCTTTCACTTTCATCAAGAGGATCTTTAGTTCTTTGCTTTCTGCTGTAAGGACGTTGTCATCTGCATATCTGAGGTTATTCATATTTTTCCCGGCAATCTTGATTCCAGCTTGTGCTTCCTCCAGCCCAGTGTTTCTCATGATGTACTCTGCATATAAGTTAAACAAGCAGGGTGACAATATACAGCCTTGACATACTCCTTTCCTGATTTGGAACCAATCTGTTGTTCCATTCCAGTTCTAACTGTTGTCTCCTGATCTGCATGCACATTTATCCTATTTCTTTAAGAATTTTCCACAGTTTGTTGTGATCCACACAGTCAAAGGCTTTGACATAGTCAATAAAGCTGAAGTAGATGTTTTTCTGGAACTCTCTTGCTTTTTCAATGATCCAGCTGATGTTGGTAAATTGATCTCCAGTTCCTCTGCCTTTTCTAAATCTAGCTTGAACATCTGGAATTTCACAGTTCACATACTGTTGAAGCCTGGCTTGGCAAATTTTGAGCATTACTTTACTTTTGGCTTAGAGGGTAAAGTGTCTGCCTGCAATGCAGGAGACATGGGTTCAGTCCCTGGGTCAGGAAGATCCCCTAGATAAAGAAATAGCAACCCACTTCAGTATTCTTGCCTGGAGAATACCATGGATGGAGGAGCCTGGTAGGCTATAGTCCACTGGGTTGCAGAGTCAGACATGACTGAGTGACTTCACTTTCTTTCTTTTACTAGCTTGTGAGATGAGTGCAATTGTGTGGTAGTTTGAGCATTCTTTGGCATTGCCTTTCTTTGGGATTGGAATGAAAATTGACCTTTTACAGTCCTGTGGCCACTGCTGAGTTTTCCAAATTTGCTGGCACATGGAGTACACCACTTTCACAGCATCATCTTTTAGGATTTGAAATAGCTCAACTGGAATTTCATCATCTCCACTAGCTTTGTTCATAGTGATGCTACCTAAGGCCCACTTGACTTCACATTCCAGGATGTCTGGCTCTAGGTGAGTGATCACACCATCGTGATTATATGGATCATGAAGATCTTTTTTGTATAGTTCTTCTGTGTATTCTTGCCACCTCTTCTTTAATATCTTCTGCTTCTGTTATGTCTGCACCATTTCTGTCCTTTATTGTGCTCATTTATGCATGAAATGTTCCCTTGGTATCTCTAATTTTCTTGAAGATATGTCTAGTCTTTCCCATTCTATTTTCCTCCATTTCTTCGCACTGTTCACTGAGGAAGGCTTTATCTCTCCTTGCTGCTCTTTGGAACTCTGCATTCAAATGGATATATCTTTCCTTTTCTCCTTTGCCTTTCACTTACCTTTTTTTTTCCACAGCTATTTGTAAGGCCTCCTCAGACAGCCATTTTGCCCTTTTGCATAGCTTTTTCTTGGGGATGGTCTTGATTCCTGTCTCCTGTGCAATGTCACGAACCTCCATCCATAGCTCTTCAGGCCCTCTGTCTATCAGATCTAGTCCCTTGAATCTATTTTTCACTTCTGCTGTATAATCCTAAGGGATGCGATTTAGGTCATACCTGAATGGTCTTATAGTTTTCCCTACTTTCTTCAATTTAAGAAATTCTTAAATTCTTGCTTAGAGAATCCTATGTTTCTTATATTTCAGGACAATTTAATTTTTAATAATTGGCGAATACTACTTTGATTAAAATAAAACTTACATGCTCAAATACCACTAAAGGCACTTCCCTGGTAGTCCAGTGGTTAAGACTCCAAGCTTCCAAGGCAGGGGGCATGGATTTGATCCCTAGTCAGGGAACTAGGATCCCATATGTCACACAGTATGGCCAAAAATTTTTTTATTTTTATTTTTTTAATTTTTGAAAAATACCACTGAAATGAAAACTCTTAATTTCTCTAAATTATGAAAACCAAGAACATAAAAATCAAACCAATGGTCTTTATAATGATGACTCCTTATTGAACATAATTAAATGGTGAGGTTTTCCTGAATCCCATGGACTCTTACTGAATATCCATTATTCTGTAGTACAAATGAATTCTTATCATTAAGCTGCTTCTTAATCACACAGAATACATACATATTTTTAAAATAAACAAAATTTATAACCTGAAGATCAGATATTTCTTCTGCTACAGAAACTCTTTAACCAAACAGTCTGTTAAAGGATCAGAAATGCACTAAAGCACTTTAGTTCCTGGGAAAAACAAATGGCTTCCCATCCCTTCTCTACTTGCAAGTGCTAACTATGCCTTATTACTCCATAGGGTCTATTTCACGGGAAAAGACTAACAGTTTTGAAGAAGTTGTTCCCTCTGTATTTAGAATTTATTCATGAATAGGCAATGCATGGCACACAGGGAAATTCCTGTCAATTACAGTCATTGCTATATTTCCATCATATGTGTAAACTGATGAACTTAGAACTAAATAAAACATAATTTGTATTTACCATTTTAGAGCACTAAACCAATGTGCTTTCCCTGGTGGAGGAAGAGACTGCATAGATACTCAGCTGCATTCCCAACAGCTATTTAGAGCACACAGTATGGTAGTTAATGTGCTTAATCCCCCAAACAAAAGAGGTATACCCCGTGCTCCCGGGGCTGACAATTGTTTTCAGGAGACAGAGGCACAAATAACCACAATCCAAGTTAGAGCTGACAGGTGCTCAGAAATATAAACAAGTGCTGGAGCAATAGTGGAAAGAAAAAAAAAAAAGAAAACATATACCCTAAGGAGTGCAAAATTATGAAAGTTTACGGAATGCTTCCAGGAAAGCTGTCCTAGGGATGGCATCTGGAATGAGACTTAAATGATAAGTAAAACTGTCCTGTCAGCTGAACACTGAATTACATTTCAAATCCTTACAACTTTGTTTGCCTTTGCCACACAGACATAGATTATGTGTTTGAGGGAATTTTTCATAATATCGCATACACCATGAGCTCACTTCATTGTGCTGTATCAGGCAAAGGGTTTGATTTTCCACTGGTATTCCGTCTCTGGATCTGCACACTACTGCACGACCACCTCTCTTTTACTCTGCTTTCCTATTTTAGTATGTGTCTATCATTTTATGTGGTTCATACCACTTGTATAGCCTGAATATAGTGTTATTTTTGTTTGACTCTATTTCATGAAATAAATACAACTTGCCTGTTTTGTATACAAATAATGATTCAATAAATACATAATTGAAGTCTTTTATAGACAATAGTGATGGAACCAGATGCCATGATCTTCGTTTTCTGAATGTTGAGCTTTAAGCCAACTTTTTCACTCTCCTCTTTCACTTTCATCAAGAGGCTTTTTAGTTCCTCTTCACTTTCTGCCATAAGGGTGGGGTCATCTGCATATCTGAGGTTATTGATATTTCTCCTGGCAATCTTGATTCCAGCTTGTGCTTCTTCCAGTCCAGCATTTCTCATGATGTACTCTACATATAAGTTAAATAAGCAAGGTGACAATATACAGCCTTGATGTACTCCTCTTCCTATTTGGAACCTGTCTGTTGTTCCATGTCCAGTTCTAAATGTTGCTTCCTAACCTGCATATAGGTTTCTCAAGAGGCAGGTCAGGTGGTCTGGTATTCCCAGCTCTTTCAGAATTTACCACAGTTTATTGTGATCCACACACTCAAAGGTTTTGGCATAGTCAACAAAGCAGAAATAGATGTTTTTCTGGAACTCTCTTGCTTTTTCGATGATCCCGCGGATGCTGGCAATTTGATCTCTGGTTCCTCTGCCTTTTCTAAAACCAGCTTGAACATCAGGAAGTTCACAGTTCACGTATTGCTAAAGCCTAGCTTGGAGAATTTTGAGCATTACTTTACTAGCATGTGAGATGAGTGCAATTGTGCGGTAGTTTGAGCATTCTTTGGTATTGCCTTTCTTTAGGATTGGAATGAAAACTGACCTTTTCCAATCCTGTCGCTACTGCTGAGTTTTCCAAATGTGCTGGCATATTGAGTGCTGCACTTTCACAGCATCATCTTTCAGGATTTGAAATAGCTCAAAATCACTGCAGATGGTGACTGCAGCCATGAAATTAAAAGACGCTTACTCCTTGGAAGAAAAGTTATGACCAACCTAGATAGCATATTGAAAAGCAGAGACAGTACTTTGCCAACACAAGTCTGACTAGTCAAGGCTATGGTTTTTCCAGGGGTCATGTAGGGATGCGAGTGTTGGACTGTGAAGAAAGCTGAGCACAGAAGAATTGATGCTTTAGAACTGTTGTTGGAGTTCTGTGGTTGTGGTTCTCCAACTGTGGTTGGAGAAGCCTCTTGAGAGTCCCTTGGACTACAAAGAGATCCAACCAGTCCATTCTGAAGGGGATCAGCCCTGGGATTTCTTTGGAAGGAATGATACTAAAGCTGAAACTCCAGTACTTTGGCCACCTCATACGAAGAGTTGACTCATTGGAAAAGACTGATGCTGGAAGGGATTGGGGGCAGGAGGAGAAGGGGACGACAGAGGATGAGATGGCTGGATGGCATCACCGACTGGATGGAAGTGAGTTTGAGTGAACTCCAGGAGATGGTGATGGACAGAGAAGGCCTGGCATGCTGCGATTCCTGGGGTTGCAAAGAGTCAGACATGACTGAGCGACTGAACTGAACTGACAGGCAACAGTAAATTTTTCCAAAGTCCTATTTGAATGTTATTTCTGATGTTGAATATTTTCTTATCTAGTTAATGTTGGCCTTTTCTCATTTCTGTTTCAGAAATATCAATAAATGGCTAGTGGTACCCCTTATAGTAATGAATGTATTATGTTCTTGACAGTACCAACTTTTTGAGGGGGGTGAGGAGGCAACCAAGTAGCTCTATATAACAGTGTCCTTCACCTCTACTACAAGCATTAGGACAGATTAAAATCCTACTAGGATAATAGCTGGCTTAAAACACAAAATTCAGAAAATTAAGATCATGGTATTTAGTCCCATCACTCCATGGCAAATAGATGGTGAAACAATGGAAATAGTGACAGACTTTATTTTCTGGGGCTCCAAAATCACTGTGGGTGGTGACTGCAGCCATAAAATTAAAAGATACTTGCTCCTTGGAAGAAAAACTACGACAAACCTAGACAGCATACTAAAAAGCAGAGACATTCCTTTGCTAACAAGGGGCCATATAGTCAAAGCTATGGTTTTTCTAGTAGTTGTGTACAGATATGAGAGTCGTAAAATAAAGAAGGCTGAGCACAAAAGAACTGATGCTTTTGAACTGTGGTGTTGGAGAAGACCCTTGAGAATTCCTTGGACTGCAAGGAGATCAAAACAGTCAATGCTAAATAAAATCAATCCTGAATATTCACTGGAAGGACTGATACTAAAGCTAAAGCTCAAGCTCCAATACTTTGGTTACCTCTTGCAAAGAACGGACTCATTAGAAAAGACCTTGATGCTGGGAAAGACTGAAGGTACATGAAGAAGACGACAGAGGGTGAGATGGTTGGATGGCATCACCGACTCCATGTCTGTTTGCTCAGACATGAGTCTGAGCAAACTCTGGGAGATGGTAAAAAACAGGAAAGTCTGGTTGTACTGTAGTCCATGGGGTTGCAAAGAATCAGATATGACTGAGCAACTGAACAAGAATAATTACATATAGACCACAGTTACTAAATGAAGGTAAACTCTGTATGTGACATTCTATAAGTTTAACCTAAAATCATAATGAAAGCCATAACATAAATGTGTTTGACTTGTTAAATGATCAAGAGTAGCCTGTTTTTTAGTTATTTAATGGAAAATCTAATAGTAATTGATTTCTTACCCAAATATGTATTTTTTTTCCCCTTCTTTGTACAAGAATTCCCCTTCTGGGTTTTTGGTTCTGGTTTTTTGAGGGTGGCTCAGAAGGTAAAGAATCTGCCTGCTGTGGAAGAGACCCTGGTAGATCCCTGCGTCAGGAAGATACCCTGCAGAAGGGAATGGCTTCCCATTCCAGTATTCTTGGACTTCCTGGTTGCTAAGACAGTTAAGAGGCTGCCTGCAACATAGAAGACCTGGGTTTGTTCCCTGGGTTGGGAAGATGCCCTAGAGAAGGAAATGACAACCCACTCCAGTATTCTTGCCTGGAGAATCCCATGGACAGAGGAGCATGATGGGGTCACAAAGAGACACAGTTTAGCGACTTTATTTTGTGGGGGTTGGTTTTTTATTGCTATTGTCTTGTTTTCTTTGTACCTAGAAAATGTGTGTCTAGTTCAGACAATTCAACAGAGAAGAAAGATCCTCTTGAGATCTCTGTCCCCATGAGAGTGACCTGCAATATTTTAGATGGCTACTGCTCCATAATCCAGCCAACAATCCACAGACAAATGACTTAACAAGAAATAAACCTTTGTTGTGGGAATTCGGGATTGTTTTCTCCCCACAGACTAGATCATCTGATCAGTACAGACACTGCCAGGAAGAGGAAGATATTTGACTGTTTAAACCCTGAGGGCTGTGTCATTAGTCAGGTGCTTCTGGAGGAAGAGAAAGCAGAGACATTCCACTCATTTCAACCTCGGGGGCTCAGGGGTATGCCCCCAAATTCACTTCCTTTATTTCATTCTTGCTTTGACACGATGTAGACTTTGAAGTTCAGCCCGGAGGCAGGTTTATGTTGGTTCACACAGTATGGATTATAACAGTGGCTTTATTGTTTGTTTTCTTAAGTTATTGCTAAATGAAGAAAATCAAGTTTCAAGGTATGTTTTTGTGTTGTAAGTGGCTGTGTATGTCTCTGTTTTTTGTGCATATGTATCTCATTTCTGTCTTCTCTTTTAAAACTCAAAAAATATACATCTGGGCCATTACCTGCCCACTGCAAAAATCTGGAGTCAAGATGCCTCAGCTACTATATCATTTCCCAACAGTGATGCTGAGCACAGCCTGTCATTCAGCATCACACCTGAGCTGCTGATTTTCTTGTAGAATCAAGAGGACAGCGAAATATTTCTTACACTCATTTCTCCGTCTGAAGTGGGAAGAAAAAGGAGAGACCACAAAGGCCACAGGCTTCGAGAAAAATGAGAGGGACTGTATTTCTTTGTGGAAGTGTTTGTACCTGAATTACTTCATTCATTTTTTTGTCACAGGTCTAGGCCCAGTGCACATTAAAGATATCAGCTTTCTTCTATTTTATTCCTAACATCTATTTGATGATATTACAGGGGTGTCTTCATCTACTCAGTTTATTTAAAAGTCAGTTTTTATTTCAAATCAAAATAATATATATCATACATCTGTAACTGAGAAATAGGAAAATAAATTACATTCTTGTGTTCATCTCCAAACATGTAAATAGCATTGAGTAGTAGTTAGGAGTAAGGACAATTAAACTGAACAGCCTTGTGAGCAGCTCTTTGCAGGAAACAGCTCTCTGCAGGAGGCCCTTTGTCTTGTCACTTGAGCAAAGTTGTGTTTTAACTAACGTCCAGCCCCAGTAAGTACACCTTTCAAATCATCTGATCACACAAAGCCTTGCCTAACGTGTTGATACCTTCCTTAGATTAAAGAAGCAGAAATGAAGAGTAAGTAATTAAGAGATGACTAGATTTTTCCCTCAGCTTTCCCTTCAATAATCTCCCAGGCTGACAATGTGAACAAGAGAGCATCTAAAGAAGGAACACAAGGTGCCAACAAGTCTGCACACAATGGGAAATGGCCAAGAGTCTGACCTTCTACCTCAAGGACTCACTGAGATCACTTCACCTTTTTCCCTTTAAAAACTGTCATAGCCCAGCAGACTCTGCAGTGGTGGTTTTGGGATATGAGTCCACCTTCGCCCCAGGTTGCCAGCCTCTTGAATAAAGCAAACCTTCTATTCCTACCAGCACTTGTCTCTCAAATACAGCAAGTCCTTACATGCTGTGCTTAGGCACTCAGTCATCTCTGACTCTTTGCAAGCCCATGGACCGTAGCCTGACAGGCTCCCCTGTCATGAGGATTCTTCATGCAAGAATACTGGAGTGGGTTGCCATGCCCTTCTCCAGGGGATCTTCCCAACCCACGGATCGAAACCAGGTCTCCTTCATTGCAGGCAGATTCTTTATCATCTGAGCCACCAGGGAAGCCCAAGTGCCCACATATCAGCCTTTAAATTCTGAACTTTCAAATATGTGAACGTGCCTTCCAGCAACATCAGGTATGAGTGTAATCGCAGCTTGCCCTCCATCTCCTATTGCTGACAGTTCTTCAGCTCTCCCATCTCCCAGCTCATCTCCTTCCTCTAGTCAGTAACTCTTCTTGCCTCTTCACTGGATGCCGGCCCCTGTGGACCAGCTGTTGTACTGCACTACTGTACTTTTCCAGGTATTGCAAGCTTTAAAATGTTTTACTTTTTGTCTTTTTTTTATATATATTATTTGTGTGAAAACTATTAGAAGCTTATTACAGTACAGTACTATATACTCAGTTGTGTTAGTTGGGTACCTAGGCTAACTGAATTTAAGGAAGAAAACTAGACTTGACAAATGAGCTCTTAAAATGGAACTCATTTGCACGTAGGGGACTTACTGTACTGGCTTGCAAGCAGCAAAGCAGCTGAACCTGAACTTAAATCCTGCCTCTGATACTTATTAACTTTTTGATTTGGGTACTTTTCTTAGTCTTTCTGTGCTTTGAAACCCTAAATACAAATACATATACTTGGAAGGACCTACTTCAGAAAATGAGTAAACATCAGTAAAGTGCTTTAAACAATGCTTGGTATTAAATAGTAAGCATTACACATATAGTTAACATATAAAAACTCTTGTTTGTAAGGTTTAGAAAGACTCATTCAGTTGCTTAAGTTCCTCCAGTAACTTCTGATCTGCCAGATGCACTCATCACTATTACTCAGTTCACCATCTTCAGCAGTTGTTACTTAGTCGCTAAGTCATGTCTTGACTCTGCAACCCCATGGACTGTACCCTTCCAGGTTCCCCTGTCCATGGGATTTTCCAGGCAAGAATACTGGAGTGGTTGCCATTTCCTTCTCCAGGGGATCATCCCGAACCAGGGATCTTCCCGACCTAGGGATCAAACTTGTGTTTCCTGCATGGCAGGTGGGTTCTTTACTATTGAGCCACTTGGGAAACCTATGTTTAACTGTAGTTGCTTATGAATCTGTATCCCTAGAATGAAATGGCTCCTCTGGCCTTTAAATTTTGTCTTCTGTCCCTTGAACAATGCCAGAAACCAAATATGGGATTAAGAAGTATCTGTCTACTAAAAAACCTAAAAAGGTATACCAGTCACACTATTGCATTGCCAATAAGATGGGCCACCAATAGATGACATTTAGTTATCTAATATATTACAATAAGGACTGAAAAACTAGATGAAATGAGTATGTCCTGAAATGTTGAATATAGGCAAAAATTAACACTTAGTATTCAAGCAATACACTCTATTGGCATTGTTTACTGATCAAATTACTATAATTTCAACTGAATTACCATGAAAGCTATAGTGATTTGAGGAGTCAGAATATTTCACTTATAGTATTAGTTTCATCAGGAATTTGCCATGCCTTAAAACATACACACACACATGCACATATACACACACACCACAATAAGATTTAATTTTTGCTTTTTAGCTTTACTGACATAGAGTGGTGAAAATAATAGCAAAAATTATCCCAGGTAAACACTTAACTGCTGTTTGTAAAGTATTTGTAAACACAAAGCACTATATAAATTGTTAATAATAGTAATTAGTAAAGTCTAGAGATTTTAAAAGGAAAATCTATTCAGCTCAGTTTATTTCTGACATTTTAAATATATAAAACTTCTTTATCTACAGTTTCTATTTGCTAGCCAAATGACAATGTACAAAATGCAAGCACTCAGGCAATTTAAGACTTCATCACTCATTTGCACATTGAAAGAGGCTTTTAAAACCATTACCTGCTATCATGTAAATATCAAGGCATACAGTTCTTAACCCATAAAATATTTACTGAACATTTTATGGGCTTCGCTTACACTGGATCCATTAGATACTCAGTTTGCTGTTAGGACAAACCACAGGGTATTTTACTTAGCAGAGAATTACCATTCTACCAATTAGGCAAATCACCAGAAAAGTCACACATCACAAAAGCTATAAGAAACGTTCACACAAAATAGCTGGATAAGTCTTTGGAGAAGTTCTGCATAGGAGTCCTGAGAGCTTCGTAGGCAGAGTTATAACGCAAAAGGGGAGACAGCATGGATGGCTTACCTAAAACCCTTTCTATCACAGAGGAAATAATTCAGTAATCTTGGACTAGATTAAGAATATGAAAGATTCCAATAAATCTGACATTTATTATTTTTAACTATCTCTGTTGACATTTTGACATCTGCCAACATTGTAAGTGCTGGGTTCAAGAACAGGCTTTTAGACTCAAATCCTAGTACTGCCATCTCCTTGCAGCATGGCCTTGGACAATACACACGTCATCTCTGTGCCTCAGTTCCCTCATCTACAAATGAGAAGAGTGTTAACACCTGTGGCGCAGTGGTATTGTCAACACCAGATGAAATAATACTTGCTAAGTGCTTAAAACCGTTCCTGCCAGTGTAACTCCTCAAGGTGTGTGCCTATGCTCATGTGCTTAGTCGCTCAGTCATGTTCCACTCTTGCGAACCTATGCACTGTAGCCCACCAGGCTCTTCTGTCCCTGAGATTTTCCAGGCAAGAATTCTGGAACAGTTGCCATTTCCTTCTCCAGGGGATCTTCTCAACCCGGGGATCGACCCAAGTCGCCTGCATTGGAAGGCAGGTTCTTTACCACTGCACCACCTCGGAAGCCCTGCATCCGTGTATGTTCATCTAAGTACACTGAACTGAAGGGAACTGAAGGCAGAGTTACTTAGTAAACTTGGAGAGACAGGGTCTCAGTTTGACACTCACAGTACAGCAAAAGAATCTGACTATATTATTCAAACTAGCTTACTTTTGTTGGTCTTTGTATTGCCACAAATTCCTCTCCCTCTCCCCCTGCAAAAAAAAAAATATATATATATATATATATATATGTGTATATATATATATATGTAGTACACTTCATAACAAGTAACAAATTAGGTAACTGGTGTAGGGAAAATGAAAAGAAGTGAAAAGTTCTTTGGATAAACTACACATTTTTTCACCTGTTCCACTAGTTTCAAGATTGAAATTTCCAGAAATATTTTTTAGGCCAACTTTGTCAGGTGCCAAGAATCATGGTTTAGATGTTCAGTATAAAGAGGAGTTAAAAGTATGGAATTTGGCATGAAAAAAATCTAGCTTTAAATCCAGTTTTCTCCACTTTCTAGTATGTGGCTTTAAGCAAATTTCTTCAATGCTACAAGCCTGTTTATTCACATAATATATAACTCATAATCCTTACATGATTGACATATTGTGAGAAATAAAACTCTGAAAACTAAATTTAGTCAAATAATATATGCAAAGCACTGTATGCTCCTATGACAGTTTATCATCTGAAACTTATTATATCATTACAATATTTATCTTAAATATTTCCATCCTCCCACATACTTGAATATTTTGAGAAATAATAATTTTTCCAAATGAATCAACACTGAAGAGTATTAGTTTTCCTGATAATGATTTTCTAGAGCAGTTCTACCAAAGTTGGACTCTGGACCAGCAGTATCAGCATGCCCTTTACCCTTTTTAGAAATGCAAATCCTTGACCCCCACCCCCCACTTGCTGAATCACAATATCTGGGGAACCTATTTTTGACAAGCTCTCCAGGTGAACCCCATGATGTTAATTTTCAGAATCGCAAATTTAGAGTAGCAGAATTATAGGACTGCCTCAGATCATTGTATAATCTAGAGCAGGAATTTGATACACTCTTCCCTGGTGGCTCAGAGGTTAAAGTGTCTGCCTGCAATGCAGGAGACCTGGGTTTGATCCCCGGGTTGGAAAGATCCCCTGGAGAAGGAACTGGCAACCCACTCCAGGACTCTTGTCTGGAAAATCCCATAGATGGAGGAGCCTAGTAGGCTACAGTCCATGGGGTTGCAAAGAGTTGGACTCGACTGAGCAACTGCACTTTGGCTTTCTTTCACAGACGTCAGGAGGACGAGAGTGAACAGCACTGTTCTTCATTCCTGTCAGTGAAATCTGGGTCATTTCTGAGACAAGAGGATGGGGGTTATCAGAAAACAGAGTTTGCTCATCCCAACAGTTCATAGTTCCTTCCTCAAAGGCCACATGGTGAATCTACTAGGCCTCATGGACCATATAGTCTTTGCCACAAGTATTCATTTCTGCTATTGAAATGTAAGACCAGCCATAGATAATGTGTTAAAAAATAAGCATGGCTGTGTTCCAATAAAGCTTCATTTACTACAGGTAGTAGGTTATAGGTTGCTGATTCCTATACCCTGTCAGGCTTGTGTACTGCAGAGTCTACATAATTAATGGACTAAATGATTATATCCCTCTCAAAAGTCATATGTTGAAGCTCTGCTCCCCAAAGTAATGTTATTTGGAGGTGGGCTTTGGAAAATAATTAGGTTTAGATACAGTCATAAGGGTGGGACCCTCATGGTGAGATCAGAGTCCATATAAAATGAACATACACCCAGGAAAAGCCATCAAAGGGCACAAGTTGGAAACAGGTGTCCACAAGCCAAGAAGAGAGTCCTCACCAAGAACAGACCTGGCCAGCACCTTGACTTGGACTTGCCAGCCTCCAGCACTGTGAAAAATTAATAGCTGTTTAAACTACTGAATTATGGCATTTGGTTACAGCAGCCCAAGCTGAAAAGAAACTGCAGCATGCGGGTGTTAATAGATGAATTCAAGGAAGCATTTTTATTTTGCTGAGGCATTTTTCCTTTGGTCTGTGACATAATCTCTTGGTTTGTGACATGATCTATTAGCAATTCATTAAAGGGCTGTCCATTCTACCTTATGAATAAGCTGTGCACTGTTAACTGTGACAGTACTCAAAATCAAGGACAGTTGGGTGACAGTAATGTGGGCTATGCAAAAAAATAGCCCCAATAGAGACTTTATGAAATGCAATCAATGCTTTCTATTACCTGAACAATTGTAACTTATTGGATTATTTCTCTCCTTTTCTAGAGAAGAGTACAGAGCAGCATAAGGAGTTCCAATTATAATAAATATCCAGATTTTCTTACTACTTTTCACTCTGAAAAGGCAGCTGACAAGGAGAGGGTGAGAGGACTTTTATGCTCCAACAGTAACTCAGTGGCAAGTGATACAGCTGACATTTTAGAGGAGAAAAATGACAGTATTAATTTATTAAACTAAAATTTTCAGGGACATTTTAAAATATAGTCCCATTTCCCAGGATTTAATTCAGCTCCTGGAAACAAGTAAGTCACTAGAAAAGGATGCACCTCTGTTCACCACCTACGTGGGCTTCAGCCTGGGCGGTGTGTGTGAGCCTTCCTGGATCCCAGCTCTACTTGTGGCCTGCTATAGTGTAGGTGTTCCAAAGTACCTGTCAAATAAAATTAATTTCCCAACTCAGAATACCACAAGCCAAGCTAGAGTTCCATAAGGGTAAATACAGAGGCCCATTTGAAAGATATTTTTCTTTTTTTTTTTTTTGAAAGATATTTTTCTAAAAAAGTTTGGCCATTATTTTACTACTCAAGCAGCCATCAGTTCAGTTCAGTCACTCAGCTGTGTCCGACTCTTTGCGACCCCATAAATTGCAGCATGCCAGGCCTCCCTGTCCAACTCCAACTCCCAGAGTTCACTCAAACTCTGGTGATGCCATCCAGCCATCTCATCCTCTGTTGTCCCCTTCTCCTCCTGCCCCCAATCCCTCCCAGCATCAGAGTCTTTTCCAATGAGTCAACTCTTCACATGAGGTGGCCAAAGTACTGGAGTTTCAGCTTTAGCATCAGTCCTTCCAAAGAAATCCCAGGACTGATCTCCTTCAGAATGGACTGGTTAGATCTCCTTGCAGCCCAAGGGACTCTCAAGAGTCTTCTCCAACACCACAGTTCAAAAGCATCAATTCTTCAGCGCTCAGCTTTCTTCACAGTCCAACTCTCGCATCCATACATGACCACTGAAAAAGCCATAGCCTTGGCTAAACAGACCTTTGTTGGCAAAGTAATAAGATACAGCAAATTAATTCTGACCTTTGATATAGAAGCCAATTAATTCAGTGTTGCAAGATTTCATATTCATGTGTCCTTTCTTTCAGCAAATATTTGGAAACAAAGATTAATAAAAACAAATCCTGTTTTCAAAAACTGCATGATATACTGAGAGTCAACATAACAAATACTTGCAATAAAGCATAATAAATATGTTCTGAGATCTGAGGAAGATTTCGCTCTCTCTTACTAGAAAGTATAAAAACATTTCAGAAAAGAGATCCATTGAATGATATATAGTTGGTGCCTGACACGTGTCAGGGATTATTCTAAGTGATGGGGATACCTTGGTGAACGAAAAAAAAAAAAAAAAAAGCAAAACAAAACGGCAATGACAAAGAAAGCAAGACAAAACAAAAATAACAGCAAAAAACCTGATAGAGATTCTCACACAGGTTCACAATCTAGTGAATGGGGAAGGAGACAACTGTAAACAATTGCAGATAATTGAATACACTAAAGAATTAAATAATGCAGTATGTTAAAAGGGACCTGCGCTACTGAAAAACAGCACAAGGCAGGGACTTCCCTGGTGGTCCAGTGGTCAAAATTTCATACTTCCAATGTAGGGGAGTATGGGTTCAATCCCTGGTCGGGAAACTAAGGTCCCACATGCTGCAGAATAGCGGTAAAATAAAAGCAAGAGAACAAATATAACATTGAAAACACACACACACACACAAAGCAAAAAAGATAACAGATATATTTCTCCCAGGGTTGAAATAAATCATTTTAGGGTAAGATGCCATGAATCATGACAACGAGTGTGGAAAGCAAGAATGACCACACGTTATTAGTCTGCGTGTGTTCTCATCTGCTCAGTTGTGTCTGACTCTTTGTGACCCTTTGGACGTTGGTCCCCAGGCTCCTCTGTCTATGGGATTTCCCAGGCAAGAATACTGGAGTGGGTTGCCATTTCCTCCTCCAGGGGATCTTTCCTACTCAGGGATCGAACCTGCTGTCTCCTGCATGGGCAGGTAAATTCTTCACCACTGTAGTACCTTATAACAAAATGATCACTAGTGCAACTTTCTATGAAACTGTTTATACTATTGCTTCTAGGATCTCCATAAAAGCATTCAAAAATTCAAGGCTTATTCTGGATCATAGGACACTGCTAGCTGCTGCTGCTGCTTAGTTGCTTCAGTCACGTCTGACTCAGTGCAACCGTAAGGACTGTAGCCCACCAGGCTCCTCTGTCCATGGGATTCTCCAGGCAAGAATACTGGAGTGGGTTGCCATGCCCTCCTCCAGGGGAATCTTACCTATCCAGATATCGAACCTGGGTCTCCTGCATTGCAGGCAGATTCTTTACTGCTGAGCCACCAGTTAGACACTGTTAGAAGCCCAATGATACTGTTAGAAGCTATGTCTATTACCTGTTAGAGGTAATAGACATAGAAGGAAAAATAGTCCTAAATTTAAATCTATCAAATAATGCAGTGCTGGGATTGGTGTTCAAATACTAAAGAAAGAGACAGAATAAGTGCAATTAATGACAGCTCTAATGAAATCAGAGGTCAAAGTAGTTATTTAAAATGTTATTTTATGCAATCTGCAACTGGGTTGCAGTAATTTGTATGAAGTTACCATAACTGTGTTCCCCGCCCCCCCCCCCCCCCCCCCCCCCCCCCCCCCCCACCCCCACCCCCACCCCCGCCATAATTGAGTACAGCCTAAAATACCGGTAAGCCAATGTATTCTCTACAGGGATAGATAGCAGACATTTTAGATGTTGTTGGTCATAAACTCTGTTACAACTACTCAGCTCTGCCATTATACCGCAAATATTTGCCATAGAAAATACATAAACAAACATGGCTGTGTTCCAATAAAACTTTACGTAGAAACCACAGTTTGAATTTATATAATTTTCACCTATCATAAAATATTTTTTTATTTTTTTAACCATTAAAAATTGTTAAAAAAAAAAGAGAGAGAGAGACAGACAGACATAGCTCACAGACTGTACAAAAACAGATAAATGGTTAGAATTGGCCTGTTGGTCAAAGTTTGCCAATCCTTGGTCTATTACTTTTCATTCAATCTGTGTTAGAAAAGCTATGGAAAATATGATTGGGACAATAAGATATCAAGTCAGAACTGAAGTATTTGGGATCACCATTTGGCTTGTATGCAATTACCTGGCTCTGACTTGTATGCAATTACCTGGCTCTGTCACTTTAATGAGCACTATTCTTGAGACTTCCTTGTTGGCTCCGAGGTTAAAGGGTCTGCCTGCAACACGGGAGACTCGGGTTCAATCCCTAGGTCGGGAAGATCCCCTGGAGAAGGAAATGGCAACCCACTCCAGTACTCTTGCCTGGAAAATTTCATGGACAGAGGAGCCTTGTAGGTTACAGTCCATGGGGTCACAAAGACTTGGATATGACTGAGTGACTTCACTCACTTCACTCACATTCTTGGGCAAGGTTTTGCATTTATTTACCAAATTTAGATGACTCCATCTATTCAATATATGGTACTTTTGAAAATCTGGCCTTAAGTCTTTTGTTTTTAGATACCTGAATGACTGTAATATAAACTGAAACCACCTGCTCCAGCTGAACTCTGATCTGCTACAACTTAACTTGTTGACAACAAACCTTAAATAGCTACTACCTGATTAGGATATCCTGAGATCCAACATTAAGGTCATAACCCTACTGTCAATGTGAGCTACAGAACAGGACTGTGCTGCTAATCTCTAGGATATCAAAGTTTTGGAGCAATTAATGACATTATATCCTTTGACTGGATAAGTCTAAGACTGGTGATTTGAAGTTTTCCTATGCTTTGAAGTCACTCTAAACAAAATTATTAGCTTAACTAGTGGGTTGTTTTTCTTTTTTAGTCCCTTAGGGTAATTAATTTTCATATTGAATGAATAGATTAAGCATCACATCTTACATATTTATCACTTGACCTTCATGGGAAGGTCAATGTCACTGACTGGAAATAAAAGAGGGTTGAAAATCTAGTGTGTCCATTCATTGAATTCCTTATTAGAGAACAAGTGATTATGCCACCATCAATACACAGATGCTACAAAGATCGAGAGGGGAGTTTATGATTATAAATTGTGACTATAAATGGAGTTTTGGAGGTGATATTTGAACAAAGTTTTGGAGGGTGAGAGTTAGCTAAGCAATACCCTGGGAGCAGTGCATGCCAAGCAGTGGGAGCAGGTCTGGTGTATTCGAGAGCATCACCACCAGGGTGACAGGAATGAGATGAGCTATGGACACAGGTGACAAGATGTTTGAGCTAAGCTTGTCAGATGGAAAGCAAAGAAAGCATATGATATTAATGATAAGACTGACTCCTTACACTTAAGTCGGAATCATAAGCTTTTTAAGGTATCTTTGGTTTTTATAAGAACACGGCCAGGTAGATATTTCTGTGTCCCTATTACACTAGAGGAGACTGAAACTAAAGAAATACATTATTTGGGCTTCCGTGATCATGCAATGAGTAAAGGACAGAATTGAGATTAGCGCTTAAGGCCCTATGTTACTCCTCTTTCTATCATACTTTGTCTTTAAAATATCAGTTCCTTCAGTAAATGCATCAGGAAAGCTTAAAACTGAGGTCTTATATTCAGTCTGCACTCATGGTTACTGCTGGATGAAAAGACAATTCGACAGACAAGATATTTTAAAAACTTAAAAAATTAAACATATACTTGAATCAGAAGGGATTAAAGAATTATCAGAGATATACTACAGAAAACATGGAGCAATTGGATTTGTCAAGATTCAGAGCATATGTACAAAAAATATATTACAGAGATATATGGTTTCTTCGGACTTCCCTGGTGGCTCAGACGGTAAAGCGTCTGTCTACAATGCGGGAGACCTGGGTTCGATCCCTGGATCGGGAAGATCCGCTGGAGAAGGAAATGGCAATCCACTCCAATACTATTGCCTGGAAAATCCCATGGACAGAGGAGCCTGATAGGTTATAGTCCATGGGGTCGCAAAGAGTCGGACACGACTGAGCAACTTCACTTTCACTTTCACTTTTATAGATTTATTTACATGCATTGTTCAAATGAGGATACCGTATGTAAAGCATTATAAATGTTTAAAGTTATATATGAAGACTACTTCCAAGGACATCTTTTATCTTTTTTGTATATGTTATCAAATGGTAAAAAGTTGTGTCCCCTGCTCTTTCTTATCTTACCATTTAAATTCTGTCTCACTTATAATAGGCATGTTATCTGTTGATGATTTTTTTTTGACGAAGTCTCCTAGACATGTAGACTAGAACTCTAGAGAAAGGATTTATTGAAGTTGCCTTAAGCAAGAATTTACTGATATCAGTATATTGCTAAATCCCCCATGCCAATAAACATTGAGGGATGTTATCATATTAAATTAGTTTTTTGAAAAGTTAACTTTAGTAATTCTCTTTCAAGCAGCTAATTGGTTTCGACCTCAGTATTTAACATCTCAATATATCTGCATTTTTATTCACATACCATTGACCTAGAATAATTTCATCATTGTCATTGATTTACTTATGCCTCATGGAAATATTTTTTAAAAACCTTATTTGAAGACATAGAATAATATGTGCTGATCTGATTTTAAGTAGCCATTTCTTGTATTATGGGAATTCTAAGCTTTTCCTAGGGTTGCCACAAAGATAGACAAAGTGGATAGCTGTTACTTTTTAAAAAAAAAGCTATTTAGTAAAAATTAACAGGTCTACTTCCATCCATAACTCATCTTTACTATATAATACTGATCCATTTTTCTTCATAACAGAGAAAACCATATTTATTAATAATCCACATACAATAAACTATACATATCTAAATATATAATTTTATAACTTTTGACAGATGAATATAATCATTGAAAGCAGTACCACAATCATAATGAAACTGTTTATCATCTTCCAATTTTTTTTAATGTACTTTTCACAATCTGTCTGGTTCCTTCCAGATAGACTTTTACTCTTCACTTCATAGTCCAAGTACTATACTCTTTAGTGAGAGATTGGCTAATATTTTCTAGAACTTTGTATACATGGAATCAAACTCAATACACTGTTTTTTAGTCAGGCTTCATTCAACCAGAATAAATGCTTTGAGATTCACCTATGTTCTTGCTAATAATAATAATAGTAGTAAGTTCTATTACTGTTCCTGAGTAGTATTCCATTAAATGTATATATGATAACTCATTTATGCCTTCACTTGCTGATAGGCATTTGGGTTTTTTGTTTTTTTATTAGATTTTTAGCTACTATAAGTAAAGCTGCTATAAATATTTATGCACAAATCTTCAGTTCAGTTCAGTTGCTCACTTGCGTCCGACTCTTTGTGAACCCATGGACTGCAGTACTCCAGGCCTCCCTTTCCATCACCAACACCCGAAGCTTGCTCAAACTCATGTCCATCAAGTCGGTGATGCCATCCAATCATCTCATCCTCTGTCATCGCCTTCTCATCCTGCCTTCAATCTTTCTCAGCATCAGGATCTTTTCCAGTGAGTCAGTTCTTTGCATCAGGAGGCCCAAGTATTGGAGTTTCAGCTTCAGCATCAGTCCTTCCAAAAAACACCCAGGATTGATCTCCTTGCAGTCCAAGGGACTCTCAAGAGTCTTCTCCAACACCACAGTTCAAAAGCATCAATTCTTCAGCACTCAGCTTTCTTTATAGTCCAACTCTCACATCCGTACATGACTACTAGAAAAACTATAGCCTTGACTAGATGGACCTTTGTTGGCAAAGTAATGTCTCTGCTTTTCAATATGCTATCTAGGTTTATCATAACTTTTCTTCCAAGAAGCAAGTGTCTTTTAATTGCATTGCTGCAGTCACCATCTGCAGTGATTTTGGAGCCCAGAAAAATAGTCTCTCACTGTTTCCAGTGTTTCCTCATCTATTTTCCATTAAGTGATGGGACCAGATGCCAAGATCTTAGTTTTCTGAATGTTGAGTATTAAGCCAACTTTTTCACTCTCCTCTTTCACTTTCATCAAGAGGCTCTTTAATTCATCTTCGCTTTATGCCATAAGGGTGGTGTTATCTGCATACCTGAGGTTACCCTTATGGCAGAAAGCACAAGTCTTATGTAGATATATATTTTCATACTTTGCTAATTACTAGGCAA
This sequence comes from Ovis aries, assembly GCF_016772045.2. Lineage (NCBI taxonomy): Eukaryota > Metazoa > Chordata > Mammalia > Artiodactyla > Bovidae > Ovis > Ovis aries. The sequence continues at coordinate 66,811,207 of NC_056068.1, read as the reverse complement.
TTTAATATTCAAAAGGGAATCCTATGGAAATTTCTGGAACTCTCTCCCTGTGCTCTGTCTCCTTACTATATCCTGCTCTCATCTCCTTCCCCTAAACCCTGGGATTCTGCTGGGTTCACCTCAGTTCTTCCTCTGTGCCGTAGCCTGGAAACTTGAAAGGAAATTGGGGAGATCACAGGACTCATTTCTTTGTTTCCTAATTCAGAGTTCTCTGTTCTTTCATTACTTGTCAAATTTTGTTATTATATTTAAATTATTTGTTTCATATATTACTGGGACCAAAGTAGTGTTTGGCAGGGGCTTACAATATTGGTAAGAAAATATAATGAATGACTCTATTACATATCAATATAAAAAATGCACTACTACAAGGTCAAGGTATTCATTTACTCATAGGCAGTACATTTGATTTTTCACATTTTATAAATTTTGAGCAAGATTTTTTTCACAGGCAGCAATTACAAGTTGCAAATATTGTTACATGACTTTTGAATAGGTCATTTTTCCTTGGGATTGTCTTCTGAATCCCCTTATAGATGGCATTAATTTTCCCCAAGTATATGTATGGGTTCTAAGATGATGTCATTATCCATGATATCATTGGAAAGACAATCTAGTCTATATTTGCCAAAGGATTTGAGTCAGGTTTAAGTTTCACTGTTACTTATTTGGAAAATTAATTCTAAGAGACATTTTGTTTAGCAGGGGTGTATTGTAAAAGACACAATTTTTTGTAGTTAGAGATAACAGAATTCAAATCCCAACTCTGCAAATTGCCGACAGATTTTAGAGAAATTCCTAACCTCTCTGTAATTAAAATTTCTTATCTGTAAATTTCAGCTAATAGTAACTCCTCCTTCTCAAAGGGTTTTTAAGACTGAGTGGAAGAATCAGACACACAGTAGGTATTTAAAGAGTGGTGGAATTTTATATATTTATTATCCTGAACAAAGGGTTTATGATTATAAATCTTCTATTGGTTCTCTCTTATAGACTTGAACTTTAGTGCTATTGATTGGATTTTTCTTCTGGTTTCTTGATTTTTCATTCCAGTTAAGTTCTTTGTAAACTGTCTGAAAATGTTAAAGTAAGATAAAATGTAGGATAATTCCTACTTTAGCCCATTAATTTTAATCTCTCTTGTGTACAAACAATAAAGTAAACATTAGTGGTCTTTCCTTTTTACTATCAAGAATTTTGCTGAAATTCTCTTTTGAGTAACAATATTATATAACATCAAAGTATGTTAGATCAAAAGATTCTGATTCTACTGTCATTTCACTGCTGATGTTTAACTTAAAGAAAAGAGATGAATTTTAATAAATGCTGCTTTTGTGATTTCATAGTGACCGTCTTTTAAAAGAGAGTTGAATAATAAGCATCTTTCAGTTCAGGTCAATTCAGTCGCTCAGTCGTGTCCGACTCTTTGAGACCGCATGAATCACAGCATGCCAGGCCTCCCTGTCCATCACTGACTCCCGGAGTTCACCCAGATTCATGTCCATCGAGTCAGTGATGCCATCCAGCCATCTTATTCTCTGTCGTCCCCTTCTCCTCCTGCCCCTAATCCCTACCAGCATCAAAGTTTTTTCCAATGAGTCAGCTCTTCGCATGAGGTGGCCAAAGTACTGGAGTTTCAGCTTTAGCATCATTCCTTCCAAAGAAATCCCAGGGTTGATCTCCTTCAGAATGGACTGGTTGCATCTCCTTGCAGTCCAAGGGACTCTCAAGAGTCTTCTCCAACACCACAGTTCAAATAAGCATCTTTAGGTAGTATTTACTGCTTTATTATATTTATATATACAAAATTAGAAGTCTGAATTTTCAGTAAATTTCACAGAATGACCTGCTAAAGTAGTCAACTAGGAAAGTCACATTTTAACATTTTTGACATGATATGATTCAAATGAGAAGTTAAACTTTTCATTAAAAAAATTAGATAGATTTTATAGGTATCACAGATAATATAAATACAGAACAGGCAAGAGAGACAGAACTGCCACCTGAAAGAAAAACATTACTAACTGGTTGAATTTGAACTATCTGCATAATTATCATAAATACAAATTATGGTATAAAATTCCAAATATTTTCTATAGTTTCACGGCTATGCACAATAAGTCAACCCATGAATACCCCAAAAGCCTGATGTTTGAAGGTATCAATTAACATTTTACTGAAATAATTAAAATATTTACTATAGTATTGTATATTAATTTAAAAAGCACATCTTCCAATTTATAATATTTATTCCAATGGAAATATAGACATCAATTTAAAGAAATCTAGTATGGTTAAGATAAGAAAATATCAGAGAAGCAAATATATTAACTTCACAATCCATCCAACAGAAAACATTTACTAGTATTAAAACATCTCAGCAGTAAAGTATCTCCTGCAATGCAGGAAACTTCAGTTCAATCTATGCCTGGTTCAGGAAGATTCTCTAGAGAAGGAAATTGCAACCCACTCCAACATTCTTGCCTGGGAAATCCCATGGACAGAGGAGCCTGGCGAGCTATAGTCCACGGGATCACAAAAGAGTAAGACGTGACTGAGCACACGCATGAGCACACAAGATATACACGTGTAATCCTATGTAACATATATGCAATTATGTAATATACACAATGTACCATATACTATACAATATGAAAATCATCACTTTCCTATATGGACCATATCTAGTTGAAATTAATAGAAAATGTTCCAGTCCATACAAGCTGATAATAGTACTAAAAAACAATTCTGTATCAATAATCAAGGAATTTTCTATTAGATATAACGCAGATGGGTCTGAATTAAAGGACATTCCAAGTGGCTCATACTTTTATTTTCAAGAAAGCTGCACAGCATTCCATGGAATAATTATAGGAGAAATCAACAAAACCCACTAACAACCTATACATAGGATGAGGGTTCAAGGTGAGGATGTACTTCTGACAAAGGCTCTTCATAGATTTAGGAAAATTTACTTACATTATTTTGCCTGGTCATAATTTTTCCCTAATTGCATGTTGGACTGTTTGAATTTTCCTTTATAATATTTTAAAAATTCATTATATTTTTCATATAGATTACAAATATTTTACAATTTATCTTTTTAATTTGAATATGATGCAGTATATAGGTTTTTCTAAACCTTTTTTTCAGTTGTTACAATGAACACATTTCTTTGTGGATATTTAAAAATAAAGTAAAATAAATCTGAAAGGAAATAAATCTATTTTAATCAAATGATTCACCATGTGGAAACCATCAATGGCTCCCAACCACAGAATTAAACTGGCCCCTCCTCCCACTCGAAACATCGCTTACATCTCACCTCCTTATACCCATTTTAAAACAGTGGCCTGATTTCTGCCTCCTTGGAAAACTTACAGAGATTTTTATTCATGCACTTCACTTAGCAGTTAATTCCAGACTACTTTTGGTCATTTGCTGGTCTGATCTTTTAATTATATATTTAAATCATTAACATTCAGTACTTACTACATAATACACAGTAATTCTATCACTTTACTCCATCTTTAATACTTCAGTACTTTGTATCAGTTTGGAATCTGAAGTATTTTTAAAAGACTTATAAGATTTATTTTAATTATTTGCACTGCAACTGCAGTTTGGCAGTGGCCATGATCTGATTGATATCAATTCTTTGATCTTTAGTGAGACGTTTTTATAGCCTGATAAGTGGTTGATTTTTACCTATATTGCTTGTGACTTTATTTTCCTTTGTTCAGTGAAGACTATTTTGATTTTTTCTTTGAGTACTTTAAAAATGTTAAGGTGAACTCCAACATATAAATACCTTTGAAGCCATCATTCTCACCTTACAAAAAAAGAAAATAAAGCTAAACAAAAGGAAAATCGATTACTTTTGTTGTTGTACCAGAGAACAGAGATTGCAGGGCCAACCACTACCCCCAAATCTGGAGAGATGGATGAATAGAGAGAGTCACAGCTTCAGTCTGCTTCTCTGGAGCAGCTTCTGCTGGAGCATAAACTGAGAAAACAGGTGAATATAGTCACTTGGATAAACTTTTGGAGAATGAGGATAGGCTAGTTTAAAAAAACCCTAGTGATGAAAACTTAATGGGCCCCCATACTTCTGTGGTTTTGCCTCATGTACCTCACCAGGTTCTCATGGAGAAGAGATAAGAGAGAAAGATCACTCCATAGAGAGAGCAGCACCTCTGAAAGTAGCAGGGAGATCACAGATAATTCCCCTGTTCTCTTCTGTCCTTCCAAGCCAGGAGTTTACAGGTCAGGACTCTGACTGAATCAGGCATTTCAGGTTATCTTCAGGTAATAATCTGAGCATTGCCTATGTGATGGAACTGTTAGCTACAATGGAAAGCATTGTTGTTATTCACTCACTCAGTCCTATCTGACTCTTTGCCACCCCATGGACTGCAATACGCCAGACTTCCCTGTCCCTCACTGTCTCTTGGAGTTTGCTCAAACTCATGCCCATGGAGCTGGTGATGCCAGCCAAGCATCTCATCCTCTGTCACCCTCTTCTCCGCCCACCTTAAATCATTCCCAGCATTAAGGTCTTTTCCAATGAGTCAGGTCTTCTCATCAGATGGCCAAATTATTGGAGTTTCAGCTTCAGCATCAGTCCTTCCAGTGAATATTCACGATTGATTTCCTTTAGGATTCACAATATACAAATGTATCAAACCAACACATTGTACATCTTAAGTATATATAACATTATATGTCAACTATATCTCAATTTAATAAAGAAGAAAGTTCCCTAGTTATAAGAAATGCAGAGAAAACCGCAATCTCTAAAACATTTAGAAAAACAATTTGAACAGTCATTACAGAATGAATTACTAACCATTTCAATCGACCAAAATCAGTGCAATGCATATGCTTCAAATTCAAATACACTCTAGTGTCCTTCAGCTGTCCGAAAATGGCCACTCCAAATGACTGCTTTGTGTATAATTCCAGTTTTATTATCTAGACATATTAAAGAGTTTACAGATTTACATATTGAAGGTTCAGCCTCAGGCTGCAGTGACTTATTGCTGTGTCATGGCTCATATCCTTTCTTTAATACTGTGTTTCCTAGAGATACAGCCAATCAAGTCACAAGCTGTATGTCACTGCTGTCACTGTTCAAGGGACTCAGAATCCAGGGGTCAGATTTGCTCTTCAAGGACTTTCTACTACAAGTAGAGGCTCATGCCATTATCAATCACTTTTCTTTTTCATAGGTTTTTTTTCCTATCATAAATTTTTAATATAATTAACATAATTTTTCTAAATCACAGGTTTATTATTCACTTCACCCTCATTCAATAGAAATTAAAAGTTCATGAGAGAGAAACTTCAGAGCTTAGATACTGAAAAAACTAAAAAACATTGCTTTTAATTTGAAATTGTCTTAAATTTCAAATTACAGACTCATAAATTTTTTAAATCTAATTATTGCTCTCTCTCTCTCAAATACAAAGTCCAGCATTCAGAAGCTGATTGTCTTTTGCAGAGAAAACTGCATTGTAATAACTTACTCCCTCTTTCTCTCTCTTTCTCACATACACCCCTTTATCAACTGTCTCCAAACTTTGCAAATCTTTCCCATTCAAGTAGATTTTGACATAGAGATGCTGGAGCAAGTATAAAGTCATTTTCTCACGATGGGAAAAAGTTGATTACTTGAGATATTTTAAAGTGATTTTGGTTGAACAATAATTTTAAATGTTTTTCAAACTAAAAACTGTAGGCTCAGGTTATACTTCATATATCAATCCTTTGAAATAAATTTCCCCCAAATTGAAAGAGCCGGATTCAATGCTGGTGACTTGGCAATCATCAAAGAGAGAAACTAAATAACAGTAATGTTTGTTGTTGTTTAGTCGCTCAGTCATCTCTGACTTTTTACAAGCCCATGGACTGTAGCATGCCAGACTTCTCTGTCTTGCACCATCTCCTGAAGCTTGCTCAAACTCATGTCCATTGAGTCAGTGATGCCATTCAACCATCTCAACCTCTGTCGTTCCCTTCTCCTTCTGCCTTCTATCTGTCACAGCATCAGGGTCTTTTCCAATGAGTCAGTTCTTCTTATCAGGTGGCCAAAATATTGGAGCTCCAGCATTAACCTTTCCAATGAAAATTTAGGATTGACTGGTATGATCGCCTTGCTATCCAAGGGACCCTCAAGAGTCTTCTCCAACACCACAGTTTGAAAGCATCATTTCTTCAGCACTCAGCCTTTTTTATTGTCCATCTTTCACATCCATACATGAGTAATGGAAAAACTATAGCTTTGACTAGATGGACCTTTGTTGGCAAAGTAATGTCTCTGCTTTTTATTTTTTATTTTTTTTTAGTTTATTTTTTTAATTTTAAAATCTTTAATTCTTACATGTGTTCCCAAACATGAACCCCCCTCCCCCCTCCCTCCCCATAACATCTCTGTGGATCATCCCCATGCACCAGCCCCAAGCATGCTGTATCCTGCGTCAGACATAGACTGGCGATTCAATTCTTACATGATAGTATACATGATAGAATGCCATTCTCCCAAATCATCCCACCCTCTCTCTGCTTTTTAATATGCTGTCTAGGTTTGTCATAGTTTCTCTTCCAAGGAGTAAGCATCTTTTAATTTCATGGCTGATGTCACCATCTACAGTGATTCTGGAGTCTAAGAAAATAAAGTCTGTCACCGTTTCCATTGTTTCTATTTGCCATGAAGTGATGGGACCAGATGCCATGATCTTTGTTTTTTGAATACTGAGTCTTAAGCCAGCTTTTCACTCTCTTCTTTCACCTTCATCAAGAGGCTCTTTACTTCTTCACTTTCTGCAATAAGGATGGTGTCATCTGCATATCTGAGGTTATTGATATCTCTCCTAGCAATCTTGATTTCAGCTTGTGCTTCATCCAGCCTGCCATTTCTCATTGTGTACTCTGCATATAAGTTAAATAAGCAGGGTGACAATATACAGCCTTGATATACATCTCCAATTTTGAACCAGTGTCTGGTTCTAACTGTTGCTTCTTGACCTACACACAGGTTTCTCAGGAGGCAGGTAAGGTGGTCTGATATTCCCATTTATTTAAGAATTTTCTACACTTTGCTGTGATCCACGCAGTCTAGGGCTTTAGCATAGTCAATGAAGCAGAAATATATATATATATATATATATATATATATATATATATATTACACTAATATTACACAGAATCAATTTTCAAGTTGTTTTCATTCCAAGAAAATGGGGGATGTGTTTGTCTAGGTAAGATACAGAGGTCACCTCATGTCACATTTTTTCCCCTACCACAGATATTACTAACAATTATAGTACTTGGGGACTTCCCTGGTGTCTCAGTGGTTAGAACTTCACCTTTCAATGCAGGGGGTGCATATTTGATCCCTGGCCAGGAAGCTAAGATCCCACATGTCTCATGGCCATAAGACAGAAGCAATATAGTAACAAAGTTAATAAAGTCTTTTAAAATGCTCCATATCAAAATAATCTAACTATGGCACTTGCTTTCAATTAGTTTAGGCACTGTCTCAGATTCTCTTTCAACATTTTGCGAGAAAAAACAAAACAAAACAAAACTTATTTGTCATCACTATTTATGCTATAGTTTTTATGAAACTACAGTTTCAGGGAAGAGGTCTAAGCAGGAGGTAATAAATGTCTGACATTAACTAGAAATGCTGGAACAATAATCATTTTTGTCTTATGTATGTATTTCATGAGAATATTATTGTTTTGATCATTGAATCAAGGAAAGACTAATAACAAAAATGTTGAAATAAAATGCAACTACTTAATAAGTACCCAGTATGTAGTTAATAAGTACCACATACTATAGTTAAGTCCTTTACTATATTTACCTGGTTCAATCCTAACAATAATTCTATGGGACCGGAACTGTTATATCTACTCTTATAGAGGAGGAAAACAAGACATGAAATAACATGTTCAAGATTATTAAAAAATTTGCTGATAGTATTTCATAGCAAGTGGCTCTGACTCCAAAGGCTATTTTCTTAACAGTTACATTAAACTCCCTCTCAGAAGTCCAGGATGCAGAAGCTGTCTGTCCTTTGCTGAGAAAGGTGTTTTGCAATGACCTCATTGTGTAGCACTTGAAAGGAGTGCTTTCTCATTAATTAAGGAAAATTCCCTTTTGGCAAGAGCAGTCCCCATTGTAATGAAAGCACAGTACTGTTCTCCAATTTAATCAGGATGCTTTCAGTTCTAATGGCTCAAAAGAAGGCAGCTCTGAGTCATTGCTTATTGCCACACTCAGTCATTGGAACAATTCTCAAACATGGAGGGCCACATTCTTCACTCAGGTGCCAGAGCGAAAACCATACTTCCTTTCCACTCATCCTGAGCTGATCTGATTATTAATCAATAACTATGGATTGAACAACAGGGGTTATAGCTTGGGGTCTATCAAAGAGGTTACCAGTGGTTATTTTTATCTACATCTTATTTTTATCACTTCCAAAGCCTAATGGAAATTATCCAAATATCCACACTAAGGCTTTACAGATTAATGAACACATCAGGTGGCCCTTATTTTGATAAAGACAATATCAAATCAGTGTGGTTATTGTAAAATGTTACTCCAAAGCTGCATGTATTTCTCTCAAACAAATTTGGAGCATAGGTACATTCTGACAGCACTCAACCCCTGCTCATGAATGTTTCCATCACACCTGATATCATCACTTCTCATCTGTACTATAGATGTCAACAGGAAATGAACCATAAAGTCTTAGAATAATGGCTTTCATGCAAAGGCCAATTTATTAATGTGTTATAGTGACTACATCTGAACTACACAGTGAAACCCAACATGCTGGACTCCTAATCTCCTAACCTGAAAGTCAACACTTAAAAATAAACTTTTTTTTTTTAAATTTATACTGGAGCATAGTTGATTAGAGTGTCCCTGGTGGCTCAGATGGTAAAGCAGCTGCCTGCAATGCAGGAGACCTGGATTCCATTCTTGGGTTGGGAAGATCTCCTAGAGAAGGGAATGGCAACCCACTCCAGTATTCTTGAGAATCCCAGGGACAGAAAAGCCTGGAGGGCTACAGTCCATGGGGTTGCAAAGAGTCAGACATGATCAAGCGACTAATACTTTTTCATTTTTCATAGCTGATTAACAATGTGTGTCAGTTTCAAGTATATAGCAAAGTGATTCAGTTATACATGTATTAGGTTGGCAAAAAAGTTTGTTTTGGTTTTTCTCTATCTTATGAAAAAACCCAAAGGGACTTTTTGGCTAACTCAATACATATATCAGTTCTTTTTCAAATTATTTTCCCATTTAGGTTTGCTACATAATATAGACCAGAGTTCCTTGTATCTACAGTAGGTCCTTATTGGTTATTCATTTGAAATATACCAGTGTGTACATTTACACACTGAAAGTCAACATTTAGATTTAAATAGTACTGCCTGCTTCTTCGGAAAAGGCAATGGCAACCCACTCCAGTACTCTTGCCTGGAAAATCCCATGGATGGAGGAGCCTGGTAGGCTGAAGTCCATGGGGTTGCACAGAGTCTGACACGATTGAGTGACTTCACTTTCTCTTTTCACTTTCATGTATTGGAGAAGGAAATGGCAACCCATGCCAGTGTTCTTGCCTGGAGAATCCCAGGGACTGGGGAGCCTGGTGGGCTGCAGTCCATGGGGTTGCACAGAGTCGGACACGATTGAAGCAACTTAGCAGGAGCAGCAGCAGCAGCCTGCTTCTTCCCCTGTTACCATTTCTGGGACAGAATATCCCAGCATTTAATGAGCATATATTATGTGGAAGGAGCTATGTGATGCATTATAGTTATTCTCTCAGGCCCCCTAAAACAACCCAGTAAAGTAGGTGCTATTATTATCTTGGAATGAGGGAAATAAATAACTGAGACACAGGTTCACATTGTCAATAAATGGCTCAGCTGGGATTCACATCAGTCTATTAATAACTTGCTGCCTTGAACGCCAGACAGAGACAGTACATGGCCTATTTGATGGTTCGAGATATGGTTTCCCCTTCACTTACTTGATTCTCTGTACAGCGCAAGTTAAGACATTATTAATGCCTAGCATCTTCATTTTGCCAGCTCACACAATCTGTCTCTTGACTTTGGTCTGTGATTCTCCATACAAGAACCATTTCGCTTTGCTTCAAATAAGGAACATTGTATCTTACTCTAATAAAGCCCCAATCATTTGTACACAAAATTTACAAAAGCCTTGAACATTATCTGGGATTCACATCCTTCAAGAGTTTTGACTACAAAGGATCAGAACAAGTTAAAGGTTCTATGCAGGAAGAAATAAGAAGAACAAGTTTCTCTACTACCAAGATACTGTAAAACACTGAGTTGTGTGGTTTTACATCTCTCTGGATGATTTTGCAGTCAACCACATGAGTTTTTAGCTGAATGCTCTTAGCTGTTCCATCATTCCCCTTGATAGTATGGTACAGGGAATAAAGTTTAAGATCAGAAAGACATAGGTCTGAAGCCTAACTCTATTACTTAAAAGCTATGTGAGCCAAGGAAATTATAACTCCCTGGACTGAGAAGAGACTGTATCCTTACAAAAGAATTAAAAAGAAATTTTGGAAAACTACCAAAAATGTGATATGATAAAAGATAAATCAGTAACTATAGATGTTTTTCTAACACACTTTTGGCAATGTTCAGTAGGTGTACATACACACCCATCACTTCACTTCATAAATTCTTCCCTCTCCTCTCATTCCTCATTTTCTGTCTCTAACTAACTACTATTAGACTTACTTGTGCCATCTGTTCCTAATTCTCTTTTATGAAAATCTTTAGCATCTGTCTAGAGACCATGATCTCAGATGTTATCTCTGAAAAGCCCATAGGAGATAAAATTAATTATATTTATTAAAACAAATAATATTTTCCGAGTTATGGCAAAAAAAAAAAAAACACAAAGTGAGCAACAAAACACAATCAAGGAAATTCTTACAAACACCACAATGGACAACTTGCTTCTAAATTACAACTTGAGCAAAATCTAGAAGTTGCACACCCTTTAGATTCATACCTGCAATGATAAATGTATAAATATAAATCAATATATAAATATATGGAATAGAAAATGACAACCCACTCTAGTATTCTTGACAGAAATTCCATGGACAAGGAGCCTGGCAGGCTACAGTCCATGGGGTCACAAAAAGTTAGAGGCAACTGAGTGATGCATGTAAATATAAATATTCATAAATATATACATATTTTATATATAAATAAACCATATAGGTATATAATGGTTGCTTAAAACCCAAACTGAAAACCCAATCTCAGTTTTATGAAATGCTAAGGACATCTGTACTGAATGAACCTGTTATTCATTCTGACTCTTGTGGAAATTATCCCCAGTGTGCAACAGAAAATCTTACAAAATTAAGACTTCCCATAAACAGAGGTGGGAGTCAGGAAGGCGACAAATCAGTTGGACAGGATCTTCTTATGATGTTGAACAACAATATAATATGTATCAGAATTTATAAAAGTAACTTAACTATTATACTTCAGGGTTCTTCCTGTTTGGGAAAGTTAATTTAGGATAAAACCTTATAAATAATGATAGTAAATTTTGTTTCTATGGTGACATAATATGGAATAGGAACCTAGTTTCATTATTTTACCCATAATCCCACCTTCCCATTCTACCATGGTAAAGTGTCTTTAACATTTATCTCAGGAAATTCTTATTTTTTCTATGCTTTTTGTTTCTATTTTAATTGTAAAATCCATGAATATTTTCCTAAGAATATTGTGCACTATTATGATAACATACATGGAATAACCAATGAAAAACTTCTGGCATAATTGTCAATATATAATGTTTGACCTGGACAATGGTTCCCATTTCATTTAGCTGTAGTAAAGGTTATATGGCTTCTTCAAATAAAAATGCTTAAATTATCTTGCATCCAACATCCACGAATGGATGTGAGAGTTGGACTGTGAAGAAAGCTGAGCACTTAAGAATTGATGCTTTTGAACTGTGGTGCTGCAGAAGACTCTTGAGAGTCCCTTTGTACTGCAAGGAGATCCAACCAATCCGTCCTAAAGGAAATCAGTCCTGCATATTCATTGGAAGGACTGATGCTGAAGCTGAATCTCTAATACCTTGGCCACCTCATACGAAGAGTTGACTCATTGGAAAAGACCCTGATACTGGGAGGGACTGGGGGCAGGAGGAGAAGGGGATGACAGAGGATGAGATGTGTTGGGTGGCATCACCAACTCAATGGATATGAGTTTGAGTAAACTCCGGTGATGGACAGGGAGGCCTGGTGTGCTGCAGTCCAAGGGGTCACAAAGAGTTGGACTGAACTGAACTGAGTATCCATGCAAAATTTTTCAATATTAGTATTTTTGTTTTAAACAGGTAAAATAACTCTATTTGTAAAGGCAAAACCAGAAAAGCTTTATTTTTTTGACTCAATTAAAATAACTTTATAGACACATCAAAATGTTATGGACCTCATTAAAAAGTAATAGAAAGAGATCAGCGGGCAGGATTAGGGCACATTTCTGCCCAACTCGTAAGTACCTTGTCATGTTCAGTTCAGTTCAGTCGCTCAGTCGTGTCTGACCTTGTCACGAGCAGTTGTCCTTTGTATGATGAGTTCCCACATCTAGAGTTAGGATCAAATTTTGATGTGCAAAACATTTTCTACCTTTGTTAAAAGTAGTCACTCCATTTTTCTCATCAGAGAACACACCAATCAGATTCTCAGTTCATATGTTATAAAAATATATTATGGACTTACTCTTTGATTGCAAACATGGTCTTATCTTTGGTCTCAATAGTTTCATCACATTTTATTTTCATGAGGATCTTAATTGGTAAGTTCTTATATTTCAGTGTCATGATAATATTACAGGAACATACTAAAAAGTTTAAGGCTTTTCTTGCCAGCTTTTAAATGCATTTTTAACCCTGATTATATTGGTTTGATATTGCTGCCACCACAAACTGTTAAACACTCAGTAGCTTATACCAATAGAAAGTTTTGATTTTATAGGTCTGAGGGTCAAAATAATGATACAGGTCTCCCTGGGCTAAGATCAAGATGGCAGCAGAGCCATTCCTGTGCGGAGGCTCTAGGGTAGAATCTGACCTAATGCTCATACAGGATATTGGCACAATTCAGTTTCTGAGGGTTGCAGAACTGAGATCCCCTTTTTTCTTGTTGGCTGTTAGCTGAAGTCCATCTCCAGACTTTAAAAGTTTTCTATTCTACACACCTTGACTGGTGGCCCCTTCCTCTGTCTTCAAAGCTAGAACAGCTGAGTTTTTTTCATGCTTCAAATCTCACCTGCCTTTGCCTCCATCTTTCAATTTTAAGGGCAAACGTACATGCATTGGGTCCATCCACGTGACCAGAGAGAACTCTCAGCTTTAAAGTCTGTAAACTTAATTCCCTCTGCGTAGTATCTTTTGACTCATAATGTAACATAGTCACAGGTTCCTGAACTATAGAATTGACTGTCTTTGGGGAACCCATTTATTCTACCTACTACACTGATTAAGTATTTTCCAGATTCTCTAGACAGAAAGAATTTGTTATCTAAATACTAGAGACAGTTTCATCCATAAAAGCCAAGCAAAACAATGTATTTTGAGAATCTAAGAGAAATGAATTGTGGATTTTGTCAAGTTATAAACTCTACATTTAGGGCTCTGAGTTGACCAACATTTTAAAACTCAGTTAAGCAATGTGCTAATTTTTTTTTTTTTTCACTTACCAAAAGCTTATGTACTCAGTGTAATCAGAGATAAGACTGTCTAATCCATCTAATAGCTATTTCAAGGGGTGGTTCATATCAAAGAAACAATATATATTGAGTACTATTCTAAGCACTTTTTATTTAATTCTCACTGCTACTATTTTTAATACCATTTAATAGATAAGGAAAATGAAGGGCGGAAAATTTATGTACCCAATAATAAGCTGAACTGATATTTAAACACAGGGAGATTGCTTTCAGATCAACTATGGCCAACAAAATTATGGTTCAGTGATGATGGAAATGTCCTGTAAGGTAACTATTATCCGCATATGGCATCTGAATACTGTAATGCAGCTAGTGTGACTGAGGAATTAAATGTTTAATTGTGTTTCCAAGTGCAAGAGTTAGGCGCTCAGTTGTGTCTGACTCTTTCCAACTCCATGGACTATGTAGCCTCCCAGACTCCTCTGTCCATGGGATTCTCCAGGCAAGAATACTGGAGTGGACTGCTATTCTCTTCTCCATTAATTATGTTTATTATAATTAATTCTAATTTAGAGTCTAATGTGGCTACTGGCTACCATATTGGTTCTAACTCTAGGGTCTATCCTTTTAATGACCTCAGAACAGTGTCAAGAAAGTACTTTCTTACTACCTGATTCATCTTTCATAAATATATGCACTGCAATTCACATTATGCTTTCTATTTCTGAGTTTAGAAACAAAATAATTCTAGCATTGTAAACAGCTTAATTTAACAGTTTATCTCTTATAATGATTTGTGGAAACAAAACAGAATAGAAATCTGCTTGACAGACCATTTTATCTTGTCTCTCACTTCTGTTTAGGTGAGACAAATCACTTCTGGTTAATATACACAGCGCTTTGTAATGCAACACCATGATGGAAATCAGCATTTGGTTGTCTCTGTAAATGTAAACTGACTTTTTTCTTGCTTTATTGTGTCAATTTTCGAATATCAAAGTAAAGAAAACAGTATATTGAAACACCACATGTCCATTAACTAGCTTTTAAAATGATCAGTTCATGGATACCTTTATATCTTTACTGCTACTCATGAGATAAAGCATATGATGTGTTTTCATTGATTAAAATTATTATCCTAATTGATGCTCAAATTATCAGTCATGGAACGTGGGGGACTATTCAATTAGCTGAGGAATCCTTTTATTATCTGTATTCTATTCTCCTTGCTGCATATTTAGGTTCATGTGTTTCATCTATCTGAATTTTAGAGATTTTAAATGTAAATTAATTTTATAATAATATAAAAATTTCACAGGGTTGTAAAACAAAATATAAAAAAGAAGGTACATTAAAAACAACCTATATCCCTGTTCCATTTATTTCCCCTTGGGGTAATGATCTTTTATTGCAAGGTTTATCTTTCCATTAAAAAATATATAACAAATATATTACACTCATATAAAAATATAGTTTAGCATACACATATTTCTCCTCCCTGTTTTACTTAATAATATTTCCTGGCAAGCATTGTGTAGACTGGATTTAGAAAAGGCAGAGGAACCAGAGATCAAATTGCCAATATCTGGTGGAACATTGAAAAAGCAAGAAAGTTGCACAAAAATACTACTTCTGCTTTATTGACTGTGCCAGAGCTTTTGACTGTGTGGACCACATCAAACTCTGGAAAATTCTTAAAGAGTTGGGAATACCAGACCACCTGACCTGCCTCTTGAGAAATCTGCATGCAGGTCAGGAAGCAACAGTTAAAACTGGACATGGAACAACAGACTGGTTCCAAATAGGAAAAGGAGTACGTCAAGGCTGTATATTGTCACCCTGCTTATTTAACTTCTATGCAGAATACATCATGTGAAATGCTAGGTTGGATGAAACACAAATGGGAATCAAGATTGCTAGGAGAAATATCAATAATGTCAGATATGCAGATGACACCACCCTTATGGCAGAAAGCAAAAAAGAACTAAAGAACCTCTTGATGAAAGTAAAAGAGGAGAGTCAAAAAGTTTGCTTAAAACTCAACATTCAGAAAACTAAGACCATGGCATCTGGTCCCATCATTTCATGGCAAATAGATGGGGAAACAGTGGAAACAGTGACAGACTTTATTTTGGGGGGCTCCAAAATCACTGCAGATGGTGACTGCAGCTATGAAATTAAGAGACGCTTGCTCCTTGGAAGAAAAGTTATGACCAACCTAGACAGCATATTAAAAAGCAGAGACATTACTTTGTCAAAAAAGGTCCATCTAGTCAAAGCTATGGTTTTTCCAGTAGTGTGTATGGATGTGAGAGTGGAAATATAAAGAAAGCTGAGCACTGAGGAATTGATGCTTTTGAACTGTGGTGTCGAAGAAGACTCTTGAGAGTTCGTTGGACTGCAAGGAGATCCAACCAGTCCATCCTAAAGGAAATCAATCCTGGGTATTCACTGGAAGGACTGATGCTGAAGCTGAAACTCCAATACTTTGGCCACCTGATGCGAATAACTGACTTATCTGAAAAGACCCTGATGCTGTGAAAGATAAGAGGCAGGAGGAGAAGTGGACAACAGAGGATGAGACGGTTGGATGGCATCACTGACTCGATGGACATGAGATTGAGCAAGCTCCAGGAGATACTGAAGAATAGGGAAGCCTGTGTGCTGCAGTCCATGGGGTCACAAAGAGTCAGACAAAACTGAGTGACTGAATAACAATTCAGATATAAAGAAGCAATTTCTATCATTGTCTCTACCTCTCTCAAATTATCACCAAAAGGAGAGAATGTCAGCTTTTGCTGTGGGATTCTAGACCCTGACTGAGCCATGTTTGCTTGACTATAGGGTCGCTCTCCTTTAAAAAACCTCACCCATGCAGAAGGCCATCTAAACGTTTTCTCTGGCACTCTCTTCTCTATTCACCATAGTAGAGCATTAAGCACATTCAGCATATAGTGTTGGTTTTTTATTTGATATCTTTATCTTTCTCTGTGTACCGTCCATCTATTACTGGTTCCTTCTATATACTGAAAAGCCAAGTTCACTACTACGGAGAAGGAAGCCTCTCTTCAGCTACTTGGCAGCCAGTATATAGCCTTAGGGACTAATGTGACCTCTTTTATGATGTATTTTTCTGACTACATACCATCTTATGTTACCAGATGTCATGAATTGCTCTTTTATCTGAAGCCTTTGGGGCTAAACAGCTTGGGAAAATTGATGCATCACATATTCTTTCTTATAAAACTTATAAGATTTGTCTGAATGGTACAGTTAGGGGCCCAAAGATTATCTAACAATATAGTACTACTTTACAGCTTAGAGCCACTGATCTTCATGTATTTTTCTTACCCACAGATCTAAGTAAGTTTACTTTTCATGCTTGGGTCATATAAACATTTGCACAAAGACCCGAGATCAAAGGGAAATTTGATGCTTAACTATTTGAACAGTATCATTACTGCTTTTATTGTCTTCTGCAAAATGCCACGCAAATAATTTGGCTATTAGATAGAGGAATATCTCTTTTCTGATTACTAAAGAACAAATGATTGATATCTCTTATGTGATTCAGTTCCACAGCAAAGTACGGCTGTCACCAGTAAATAGAAGGAGACATAAGTTCATTTTATAGGAGAAGGCTGAAGTGTCTACTTGGCATTTGAGTTATAAATTAGCCTCCTTTTACTTCTAGCTGTATGACATATTCTTAAAATCATGTAATTTAGAAGAGAAATAAATCCTGAAGTATCAACTAATATTTTATACTGATTGACTGATAACTAACAAAAAAATATCCTCTAGGCTGGGAAAATTTGTGACTTCACCATTCCTACTGCTTTGAAATATCTGCACATTAAAATAAAATGTGATGCTTTTATAATGGCATCCTAGAAAAACTGCATCAACATCAGTCATCAGGTATGTGTTATGGATAACAAAGTAAAACAAGGATCATGCTAAGAATCCCTGATCTGGATATTGACATTTTGCTTAGCTTGTGCTTCCAGAAGGAGCAAGTTGAGAAAACAGAAGTAGCATTAACTACACTGTAATATATAGCCTTAAAAATTAGAGAAATTCCATAAAACCCAGTTTCTTCATCTATTAAATGAGGAAATTAATACCTGCCTCAAAAGTTTGTCATTCAGATGAATTGATACATGCAGGAGTTTTTTTCTTTTCTTTTTTTAATAAATGGATGGTCTTTAGTTCTTAAAGATTCTTTTATGTGGATCATTTTTAAAGTCTCTATTGAATTTGTTGCACAATGGCTTCTGGTTTATGTTCTGGCGTTTTGGTCGGGAGGCATGCGGTATCTTAGCTTTCTGACCAGGGATCAAACCTGCACATCCTGTATTGGAAGGTGAAGTCTTAACCACTGGACCAACAGGGGGGTCTCAGGAGTTCTTTATCAGCAATATTTTCTCTTTCAATAGTCATTTAATTGGCTAGTTGTGGCACTCGGGATCTTTGATCTTCCTTGTGGCACACAGCATCTTTAGTTGTAGCATGCAAACTCCGAGTTGTGGCATGTGGGATGCAGTTCCCTGACCAGGGATCGAACCTGGGCTGCCTGCTCTGCGAGCCTGGAGTCGGTCACTGGACCACCAGGGAAGTCCCCATGCAGGAGTTCTCCTCAAGCAGTATTTTCAAAGGAGGAGAGTTTGGCAAATGTAGATTCCCATTAGCGATACAATGGTTTCTTCCAACTCCTGCAGTCTACTATGGAAGGATGCCGGAGACTTTGGGGCTGAATCCGGGTGTTAAAATGCTTGTATCAGGAAATTTGCTGTACTTCTGCTTTCCTACAAGTTGGCTTCATATTCTCAGGCTGGTTCCCCTCTCATGGTGATGCGCAGAAGCTCTATTTTAATCGATCTATCTTAGGTGGAAAGAAGACTTTCACTTTCTTAAGAGTTTCAACCAAAGCCTCAAACTCTGACAGGCCACATCTGGGTCAAGCAGTCATATCATTAGAGTCTGGGTAAGCCGGACCTAACGATAATAACTAACGTGAGATTTTGAACATGCTATTATGCAAGGAAAAATATGGTGATAGTACCAAAAGAAGACAGAATGGGTGCTCAGTAGGCAAAAAAGAGGTGGCCTATAAACCTTGAATCAAGTGTAGCTATATTTTATCAAGTTTATGAAAGCTGTATTGCTGAACCAGTCATGCTAATTAAAAAATAATTACTCATTTATATTCAGAGACACATTTATATATCATTATTATTCAATTAATATATAAATATTAGTTGAACAATTATCATTTGCCTATTACTGACCTATGCTCTGGGAATACAGTAGCCCAAACTAGGAGAGAACTACATATAATAGCTAACTAAATAAATAAGAAAGCTATGTAGATAAGTAAAATGCAGTAGAGGAATAAAATATTAGGCAATAGTATTATTTTATAGGGAAGATCTTCCCTGAAAATTTGATATTGAAGCTAAAATCTATCAAAAAGGAACCATCTAGCTCATTCTAGGCAAAACAGTAAGGAGCATTTGTTCATATGTCTTATTTAGCTATTCCATGACATTTATTAATAGTGACTGGCGCCTTAAATAAAAAGAAACTTCTGGGTCTTATCTTTATAAACTAACTAAATTTTGATACAATTACTTATTTAAAGGGCTTCCGTGGTGGCTCAAATGGTAAAGAATCTGCCTGCAATGCAGGAGACCCAGGTTTGATCTCTGGGTCTGGAAGATCCCCTGGAGAAAGAAATAGCACCCACTCCAGTATTCTTTTCTGGTGAATTTCAAAATCTTTCTTATCTACCAAAAAATAAGCTCCCTATTGGCAAGAACTTTAGTTTACCTGTTCAATTGTATGTCCCCATGACTAACCATTGGTATATATACAGTAGATATTTGCAGAATGGAAGGCTGAATGCAAAAGAATTGATAATATTGGAAACTTATGCATCTGACCTTTCACAAAACAAACAATTCAATTCTTTTATTCTAAAAGGAAAGAATAATCAATGTTTTAAAAGACTGGCAAAGATATCACTGCAACTATTTTAGAATTGATTACAGAATGAATTACCAGAACAATACTTAGGATGAAGAGAGGTAAGCATTGCTGAGAGAATAGGAAAAGTATGTGTGTGTACGCACATGTGTTTGCATCCACAGGGAGTGTGTGTGTGTGTACACACATGTGTTTGTACCCACAGGGAATTCCCAAGAGATATAAAGAATGATGAGAAAGAACAGAACATCCCTTCAGCTGTACCTCTACATGGAAGAGAAGAGAGAATGTTGAGATTTGTGACAGGTTATTCATGATATGAGAACAATGTCTCATGCAGTCACGTGGGTGGTGATCATGATGTCTTCTGGGCAGGGCCAAAGCTGTATGTTTCTGTGTTAGTGAGGAAGACTGGCACAGCCATTGGATGCAGGGCAAAGTTTCTCCCAATTAACGCCCTCCTGGGTGAAAAAGAAAGTGGCCAAAGGAGCCACATTTTTAACAGAAAACTGTAGAACTAGGTCCAGTTCATGAAACAGGTGAGTGGTAAAAACATAACAAACTGGACAGTGCTGAACGGAAATCAAGGAAGTAGCAACAAGTGACCTCTGTCTGATCACTGCCTTGGCTTACTATATCCATGCCTTGAAGACCCAGGGAGATAATGTATGTGAAATCCTGGCATGATACTCACCCATGAGTGAGAGTCGTGAGTGAAAGTCGTTCAGTCATGTCCAACTCTTTGCGACCTGTGGACTGTAGCCCACCATGCTCCTCCGTCCATGGGATTCTCCAGGCAAGAATACTGGAGTGGGTTGCCATTTCCTGTGCAAAAGTTATTTTTACTCTTGCCTTCAATTCAAAGCTTTTTTTGTCTCACAAACTCACACTTGACCAACAGTGAGATAGAAGGGTATGGTCATTCTTTCTCTTTCCTTTCTCCAACTTCTTTCTGTTTTACAACTCTTGAATTCCAGGGCAGGGAAAGAGGGTTAAAGGGAAAGTCTGATTTTTTTTTAGCAACATTTTCTTTAATTAGCAAGTCCTTTTTTAAAAAACTGGAGGTTAATTGCTTTACAATGCTGTGTTAGTTTCTGCTGTATAACATCTTGAATCAGCTGTATGTATACACATATCCCCTCCCTCTAAAGCCTGCCTCCCCCATTCCACCCATCTAGGTCATTGCAGAGCACTGAGCTGAGCTCCTTGTGCAATACAGCAGTCTCCCAACTAGCTATTTCACACATGGTGGTGTATACACATCAACACCATTTAAAGATCTGCCTTGGCTGTTAAATGCCCTCTGTCATGCCTTACAAATCACTTCTGGAGCCTTCCTCTGGGACCTTCTCACTAAGCGACATGCTCTTGGCACTATTTTGTGATGCAAGTAATGGAAATTCCTCACGCATTTCTTACCACTTCCCCTCCACTGCTGCCCCTCGATTGTGCCTCTCAGTGAACACAGCCAGCGGCCATCCTGTGTGGTCCTTACCAGTTCAGCTACATTCTGCAACGACCACTGTGCCAACGGGAACATCCATTACCCTGACCTTGAACAGCAGTGTGAGTGTGGCTGGTTCCACTTCAGACTCCTGTCCTAGTACAGCAGAAGAGCTCCAGAGAATCTCACTTCACCTGGCTTCCCCAGGGTCAGGCCCTAACAAAGCACCTCCCCAAATCTACATTCACCTCAAACTCTATCAATCGGAACAACCCTGTGCAGTTTTTGAGTTCCTGTAATTCAAGAAACTTCCCTCATTAGAATAAGATGTCTTCTCCCATGAAAAGCCATCTCCTCTTTCTCCTCAACACACGTTGGATTACAGAAAAAGCACGAGAATTCTCACAAAAAAAATCTACTTCTGCACCATTGGCTACGCTAAAGCCTTTGACTACATTGATCACAACAAACTATTGAAAATACTTAAAGAAATGGAAATACCAGACCACCTGTCCTGCCTCATGGGAAACTTGTATGCAGGTCAAGAAGAAACAGTTAGAACTGGATATGGAACAGATTGGTCTAAAATGGAGAAAGGAGTACATCAAGGTTGTACATTGTAACCCTGCTCATTTAACTTATATGCAGAGTACATAATGCAAAATGCTGGGCTGGATGAATCACAAGCTGGAATCAAGATTGCCAGGAGAAATACCAACAACCAAAGTTATGCAGATAATACCACATTTATGGCAGAAAGTGAAGAGGAACTAAAGAGCCTCTGATGAAAGTGAAATGGCTGGCTTAAAACTCAGTATTCAAAAAACTAAGATCATGGCATCCAGTCTCATCATGGCAAATAGATAAAGAAACAATGAAAACAGTGACAGACTTTATTTTCTTGGGCTCCAAAATCACTGCAGATGGTGACTACAGCCATGAAATTAAGAGATGCTTGCTCCTTGGAAGAAAAGCTATGACCAACTTAGACAGCATATTAAATAGAAGAGACATTACTTTGCCAAAAAGGTCCATATAATAAAACTATGGTTTTTCCAGTAGTCATGTATGGATGTGAGAGTTGGACCATAAAGAAGGTTGAGCACCAAAGAATTGATGCTTTCAAACTGTGGTGCTAGAGAAGATTCTTGAGAGTCCCTTGGACTGTAAGATCAAACCTGTCAATCCTAAAGGAAATCAACCCAGAATACTCATTGGAAGGACTGAAGCTGAAGTTCCAATACTTTGGCCACCTGATGTGAAGAGTCAACACACTGGAAAAGACCCTGATCTGAGTAAGCTTGAGGGCTAGAGGAGAAGGGGGCAACAGAAGATGAGTTGGTTGAAAGGCATCACTGACTCAATAGACATGAGTCTGAGAAAACTCTAGGATATATTAAAGGACAGGGAAGCTTGGCATGCTGCAGTTCATGGGGTCAGAAAGAGTTGGACATGACTGAGCAACTAAACAACAGTTTGGTTAAGCAACTAATCTCTTCAAAGAGTTCTCTGGATACCCCTTTTCCCTGTGTTTATTTCCTGCCTCGTAGGCAAAAGAAGGAATTTCCACAATGCACTTTACTCCTATTAATTCACTCCAAAGAAATTTCACATTCAATGAATTCCCAGCCTTTCCCATGGGCTAGTGAGGTAATAACTGCTGGCCCAGTCTGGCTAAATGTGCCAAGAAGTATGCTGTACTCTCTTTAGAATATGTGGGCACATCTACCTAGTATTTTCAGAGTTGAGACCTAAGGTAAAACCCTTGCAAAGCAGGAATATTTCTATCTTATACCCTGTTAAAACTGTTTCACATTTTCCTGAATTTCAAAGTCTTGTAAAGATATAATTATTCTTTCACAAATCTACATGACTCAGACTTTGGACATTACAAATATATACAAGGGCTTATATATTATAGGAACGTTATTACGGAGAAGACTGGAATGCCTGAAAATGTCTAGGAAGTATATTTTGGGGGTCAGAAATTAGGAAGGGAATTTTAATACTTCAGGTTAGTTTCCCCAAAGCAGACAGTAAGACAAAGGATATATTCTCTTTAATAAAGTAGGGGATCTATGGTGGTGAAACAGATGTCCAGCAAGAGAGCCTTATCAAAATGCACCCCTGGGAATACAGATGCAACCTAATCCTGTAAGAGGCCAGTAGGGTTCTGGACCACACACTGTCACAGAATTACCTAATTCAACTTCTTATCACCTTACGCAGTTCCTCAGGTGGCACCAGTGGTAAAGAACCCGCCTGCCAATGCAGGAGGTAGAAGAGCCGTGGGTCCAATCCCTGGGTCAGGAAGGTCCCCTGGAGGCGGAAACGGCAACCCATTCCAGCATTCTTTCCTGGAGAATCCCATAGACAGATGAGCCTCATGGGCTACAGTCCATTGGGTTGCAAATAGTTGGACATGACTGAGGCAACTTAGCACATGTCACCATACTAGTCAATTACTGGTGAAGACTATAGAGAAATGGACAAATCTTCCCAGTATTTCCAACTCTCTATTAACAATTTTAAGGAATCTAGTCCAAGCACCAGATGGCCTACTGAATATAATCCTGGAAGAAAAAAAATATTACAGAACACCCCTTCTTTCTTTTGTTCTTCTTGTGATTTGATTTGTTCTGGATGTGTATATGGAGGGAATGAAATAGAAAAGAGACTGGCTATAATATACTGTAATATTTGGAGTATTGATATTATATTCTAATATTAACAATTCTAAACACTTTTCTGGGCACTTCTCTGGTGGTCTGGTGGTTAATATTTGCCTTCCAATGTAAGGGTATGGGTCAATCCCTGATTGAGGAGCTAAGACCCCACATGTGTGGTGGCCAAAAAACAAACAAAAACCCATAAAAAACAGAAGCAATATTGTAACAAATTCAAAAAAGTCTTTAAAAATGGCCCACATAAAAAATTGTCTTTTTGGTTTTGGTCTTTTTTTTTTTTTTTTTTACTGTATTTTACTTTACAATACTGTATTGGTTTTGCTATACATCAACATGAATCCGCCACGGGTGTACACGTGTTCCCAATCCTGAACCCCCTCCCCCTCCCCCACACCTCCTTCCCCACTATACCATCTCTCTGGGTGATCCCAGTGGACCAGGCCCAAGCATCCTGTATCCTCCATAGAACCTAGACAGGCAATTCGTTTCTAATATGATATTATACATGTTTCAATGTCATTCTCCCAAATCATCCCACTCTCTCCTTCTCCCAGAGTCCAAAAGACTGTTCTATACATCTGTGTCTCTTTTGCTGTCTCGCATACAAGGTGATCATTACCATCTTTCTAAATTCCATATATATATGTTAGTATACTGTGTTGGTGTTTTTCTTTCTGGCTTAAAACACACACACACACACACACACACACACACACATTTCTCATAGAAGTGTTCCTCTATGAGTTAGCACCAAACTAGTACAACATAGTGAGGGAACAGACATTCTCATCATGTCCCCTGTGATGACTCCAGATCTACATGACTCAAAAGCCTAATCAGCAATAGCTGTTAGAAGGTGAATCTCAGGAATAATATCAAATTGAACAAGTTCTAGATAATTTACAGCTTTGGTTTTGAAGGAGCAAAGAGCTAAGAGAGATCATAGGTAATTGATCAGATAAGCTTCATTTTTGAGCAAGGCAAAATGTGTAGACAAGAGATTAAGAAGAATAAGGTAAATGGGAAAATCACCTTGAACAAAGCTAGAAACAGAAAAGTAAGTACATGTTCAGGGGAAGAGAGGTAGAGGAAGAAAAAACTAGAAAGTGAGGTCAGAGTGCCTTATGAACATTGTAAGTATTCGATTCATTTATGTAGCCAACTGGAGGTTGCTGAGTAGGCAAAGGACAAAAGATCATTATCTGTATTTGATTTAGGCTGTGGACTCAATTTTCAAAGACATGAACTACACATGAACTATTTTATCAATGTCAAAATATTAATTCTATACATGTAAGTTCAGTTCAGTTCAGTCACAGAGGCATGTCCGACTCTTTGCAACCCCATGAATCACAGGACGCCAGGCCTCCCTGTCCATCACCATCTCCAGGAGTTCACTCAGACTCATGTCCATCAAGTCAGTGATGCCATCCAGCCATCTCATTCTCTGTTGTCCCCTTCTCCTCCTGCCCCCAATTCCTCCCAGTGTCAGAGTCTTTTCCAATGAGTCAACTCTTCGCATGAGGTGGCCAAAGTACTGGAGCTTCAGCTTTAGCATCAGTCCTTCCAAAGAAATCCCAGGGCTGATCTCCTTCAGAATGGACTGGTTGGATCTCCTTGCAGTCCAAGGGACTCTCAAGAGTCTTCTCCAACACCACAGTTCAAAAGCATCAATTCTTCAGCGCTCAGCTTTCTTCACAGTCCAACTCTCACATCTATACATGACGACTGGAAAAACCATAGCCTTGACTAGATGGACCTATGTTGGCAAAATAATGTCTCTGCTTTTCAATATGTTATCTAGGTTGGTCATAACTTTTCTTCCAAGGAGTAAGCGTCTTTTAATTTCATGGCTACAGTCACCATCTGCAGTGATTTTGGAGCCCAAAAACATAAAGTCTGACACTGTTCCCACTGTTTCCCCATATATTTCCCATGATGATGCCATGATCTTCATTTTCTGAATGTTGAGCTTTAAGCCAACTTTTTCACTCTCTTCTTTCTCTTTCATCAAGAGACTTTTTAGTTCCTCTTCACTTTCTGCCATAAGAGTGGTGTCATCTGCATATCTGAGGTTATTGATATTTCTCCCAGCAATATTGATTCCAGCTTGTGCTTCTTCCAGCCCAGCGTTTCTCATGATGTACTCTGCATAAAAGTTAAATAAGCAGGGTGACAATATACAGCCTTGACGTACTCCTTTTCCTATTTGGAACCAGTGTGTTGTTCCATGTCCAGTTCTAACTGTTGCCTCCTGACCTGCAAAGTCCATCTCATATCTAATTTGATGATACAAAGTAGTGATTTAGCAAGGATATAGTATCTCATTTCTAAATATGGAAAAGTGCCATGCAATATGTGAACCGTGAACTCCCTGATATTCAAGCTGGTTTTAGAAAAGGCAGAGGAACCAGAGATCAAATTGCCAACATCCACTGGATCATGGAAAAAGCAAGAGAGTTCCAGAAAAACATCTATTTCGGCTTTATTGACTATGCCAAAGCCTTTGACTGTGTGGATCACAATCAACTGTGGAAAATTCTGAAAGAGATGGGAATACCAGACCACCTAACCTGCCTCTTAAGAAATCTGTATGCAGGTCAGGAAGCAACAGTTAGAACTGGACATGGAGCAACAGACAGGTTCCAAATAGGAAAAGGACTACGTCAGGGCTGTATGTCACCCTGCTTATTTAACTTATATGCAGGGTACATCATGAGAAATGCTGGACTGGAAGAAACACAAGCTGGAATCGAGATTGCCCGGAGAAATATCAATAACCTCAGATATGTAGATGACATCACCCTTATGGCAGAAAGTGAAGAGGAACTAAAAAGCCTCTTGATGAAAGTGAAAGAGGAGAGTGAAAAAGTTGGCTTCAAGCTCAACATTTAGAAAACGAAGATCATGGCATCTGGTCCCATCAATCCATGGGAAATAGATGGGAAACAGTAGAAACAGTGTCAGACTTTATGTTTTTGGGCTCCAAAATCACTGCAGATGGTGACTGCAGCCATAAAATTAAAAGACGCTTACTCCTTGGAAGAAAATTTATGACCAATCTAGATAGTATATTCAAAAGCAGAGACATTACTTGGCCGACTAAGGCCTGTCTAGTCAAGGCTATGGTTTTTCCTGTGGTCATGTATGGACATGAGAGTTGGACTGTGAAGACAGCTGAGCGCTGAAGAATTGATGCTTTTGAACTGTGGTGTTGGAGAAGACTCTTGAGAGTCCCTTGGACTGCAAGGAGATCCAACCAGTCCATTCTGAAGGAGATCAGCCCTGGGATTTCTTTGGAAGGACTGATGCTAAAGCTGAAGCTCCAGTACTTTGGCCACCTCATGCGAAGAGTTGACTCATTGGAAAAGACTCTGATGCTGGGAGGGATTGGGGGCAGGAGGAGAAGGGGACGACCAAGGATGAGATGGCTGGATGGCATCACGGACTCGAAGGACGTGAGTCTGAGTGAACTCCAGGAGATGGTGATAGACAGGTAGTCCTGGCATGCTGTGACTCATGGGGTTGCAAAGATTCGGACACGACTGAGTGACTGAACTGAACTGAACTGAACT